>NC_066603.1:3460000-3490000 GCF_905475345.1 Vespula vulgaris
CGAATTTCGAGAAATTTTGAAAGAAAAATAAAATCCATAAAGTTCAAAAATTTTAGAAAATTGTATGAAAGAAGAAAAAAATTAAAAGAAAACAGAGGATCGTTTAACTAATCATTAAAATATTTATACGATTGATATAAATCCATTGTTGAACTAATAATCGAACGATTGAAGAAAACTTACGTTGTTTCGAACAAATCAGATGGTTATATTAAAAAAAAAAAAAAGAGAGAAAAAAAAACGAACAAGAAAGCTAAACAAGACGAACGAAACAACGAAAAAAAAAGAGAGAAAAAATAAAAAGAAAAATAATAAAATAATAAATAAATAATAAATAATAAAATGAGAAATAAAATCAGAAATAAAGAAAAAAACAAACAAACAAACGAAACGAAAGAAAAGAAGACATAGAAAAAAAGAAAAAAAAAAAGAAAAAAATTTCATTCTCACATAAGAAACACAAATTCGTAAACGCAATTTGTATGAAATCCTAAGGGATGTTTTTCGAGTTAGAACATTGGTTATAACGTCAAAGGTGAAATTCTTTAGGGCGTAAAGCGGACGATTGCATCTTGCAATGGGTTTCGTGGTAGATAGGTAACCTATGCGACCACGGTAAAGGGGGAAGCACAGAGAAAAAGGATAATCCTCATCCCACAGGATCCGTGTGGACTCGCTCGAAACGTTTTTCTCTTACGATCGAGGTACGAAAGAAGGAAGTAAGAAGGAAGAGGAAAACGTGCTGGTGTAGATATACCAAGAAGGGTTTGCAAAGAAAAGAAAAAGATCAAGAAAGAGAGTGAAAGAGAGAGAAAGAGAGAAAGAGAGAATGGCAAGCAAGGGACTTTCCGTGATTTAGTTTGGTTTCGTGTTCGAGCAAGACGATGATATCGGTAGTAACTCGAAGAAAGTTTTAGCACGGTGTAGAAAGTTCTATGATACATCGTGCTAGGGAATTCAATAATTAAAACTGGTATGGCTACGTGACCGGTGCAATGGATCAAGAGTCGGAGAGTTAATAACGATGAAGATAGTAATAATAATAATAATGATAATGATAATATAAATAAGTTAATACGGTTATGATATATTTGTGGGGAAAGTAAAGAATATGTAAGATGTCGTTTAAAGTCGAGTTTGTTCGATAAACTTATTTTGAATGTTATAAAGAATGAATTTATGAAGATTCTAGATGATATTTAGAAAGGATTATTTATATAAAGAATATTTTGTTTGATCGAATTCGATCGAATCAATCAATTTTGTCGAATGTGAAATATTTTTCAAAGGTAAAGAAAATTTCAAGCATGATCGTTCGATAAAATTATTTTGATATCACTATAAAAATATATATATATATATAAATAATTTATATATATATATATATTCACATAACTGAAAGATTATATCCGAAATATTTAAAAAAGATTACTTGTACTTTTTCAATCTAATTCGCAATCCAATTTCGTTCGCAAATCTACAATGACAAATCGAATCGAAACAAAATTGAAAGCACCGATTTAACGAACAGTATCGCGGAAATCTTAAAAACATATCTAAAAAGAAAATCGACAAGAAAACAAACCTACTATTAACAAGTCCGAAATATTCCAAACTAAGATAGTACTGATAGAACTCACCGATCTCCGACTTGACTTAACCAATTTTCTCTTGGTCGCTGAAATCGGAGGAAGAGAGGAAAGATGTCGAATTTTCCTAGACGGAAATTGGAAGAAATGCGAGAAGAAAATCAAGGAGAGATGAATCAGATATATAGAAAGAAAGAGACAGACAGAGAGAAATAAAGAAAGAGAGAAAGAAAGATAGAAAGAGAGAGAGAGAGAGAAAGAAAAAGAAAGAGAGAAAGAGAAAAAGAAAGATAGAGAGAAAGATAGAAAGAGAGAGAGAGAAGGAGAATCTTTTCATGGCAAATACGATTCGACTGACTCGAGAAGCGTCGAGAAGCAAAGGGTACGGACGAGAGTCGAATACGACTTGCGAGTAGGACGACTACGACGACTACAACTACGACGAAGACGACAACTACGACAACTACGACGATAGGAGGTAGATCAAGTCGCACGAAGAAGAAGAAGAAGAAGAAGAAGAAGAAGAAGAAGAAGAAGAAGAAGAAGAAGAAGAAGAACTTGCGGCCTTGCCTAGAGTTTCGAGCTAATATTTGAAGTTCCTGAAATAGTTATACTTACCCCGGCATGGATAATGAGCACGGCGCCCTAATAATCATTTCTCGCAAGACTGAAATCTAGTATCGTCTTCGAAGTATTTCTATGTGTGTCCTATGTGTCCATGTGTCTATGTCTGTGGCATTGCGTAATAAACGAAAGACAGAGATAGATAGATAGAGATAAAGAGAGATAGAGAGAGAGAAGATAGATATATAGATGGAAAGATAGAAAGAGACGGATATATAGACAGAGATAAATAGTGAGAGAGAGAGAGAGAGAGAGAAAGAGATAGGTGTTGACACGGGAGCGAAAGGGAAGCTCAAAGAGAGAGAGAGAGAGAGAGAGAGAGAGAGAGAGAGAGAGATAGAATAGAACTCATAGGAAAGCTGCGACAAAGAGGATGCGAAAGCTCGATGGTTCATTCGGTAGGCAGAGCTTAATAAGTTCGCCTCAGGAAATGCTTTCCTTCTACCGATAGATTCTACTCTGTCTTAGATGTGCCAATGAAGAACCACTGTTCCTTGAAATCTCTCTACTCTTCTCTTCCTTCCTTCCTTCCTTCCTTCCTTCCTTCCTTATTTCCTTCTGTCTTTTCTACTTGAGCTAACTCGGTCTTAATTTATCATGTAACTTTCGATCGGTAACTTAGATTGATAATTCATTTAACTAAATTGATCTTAGGATGATAGAAAATTATTGATATAATTGCGAGGATTTGTGAAAGTAGACGTATATGAAGATTTTATATACATATATATATATATATATATATATATATATATATATATATATATATAATATGTAATAATAATATAAAATAAATTAATATATATATATAAATTTAATAATAATAATAAATAATATAATCAAATCAATGAAATGAATTAATTATTGTTATATTACTATAAGATAGCACAATTAATATATATATATAGATATATATAAGGATCTATCTTAGAATAGATCGATAGATAAAGATAAATATAATTGCGAAGATTTACAAAAAGCAGTAAAAATATATGAAAAAAAAATATATATATATGTGTGTATATATATATTGATCGTGTTATTTTATAGTAATTTAACTATGATTAATTTAATTCATTGATTTGAAAATATCATTAGTTATTAATTCGAAATAATTTTGACGTAAATTTCGTTCGTTATATAAACTCGGTTGTTTATAATAATTTATAGGATAATATATGAATTTAAGCTTACGTTAAACAGACGTTAATACGCATTTCTTATCATAATACGATTTAAAAATAAAATAATATTCTATACCGATTCAAACGTTACATAATCGTGAACTCATCTTATTGTTAAATTTAAAATCACGCGAAATTATATTGCAGCATATTTATTAAATCGTAATCATCGTGTGTCGGTTTTAAACTCGTTAAGAATAAATATTAAAAATGAAAGATAAACGACATAACATAAACAGAGATAATAACTATATCTACTACTATCGAATAATTATATCTACGTGAACGACAGATATTCTGATTATGCGATACAACAGAAATTTCGATGATAAGCGATTTAATAGTTAACTTCCGTTAGTTCGTAGCTGCCACTAGGAATTAAATTATCTACAATGATTCGCTATACACACACAAACACACACACACACACACACACACACACATCATACACTCACATATATAACCAGATCTTTAAACGTAAATATCAAATAGTATCGAAATAGTATTGATCGAAAATCGAAAAATGATCGTCATAAATCATTATCATCTTAGATCTATACATATATAAGATCTATAGAACACAACGTTCTAACGTCGAAAGAAAACATTGAAACTCATTGAAATATTACTTCTAAACGATCCAAGGTCTTTCGGTAATGGTTAAAGCCTTTACCTCGGTTTTAAGCTTCAAGAACAACGATCTCTCTGACTCAAATCGAACTGTTCCGAACCACAAGGGACAAGTTCCGACCAAATTGTAATCCGGTGATCCCGCCTGTACAGCCAATCCCAAGAGGCCGAAGTTCGATAGAACTCGAGACATAACTCGAGAAACTTCGAGCCACGGATACGGGATTAAGAGGCGCAACGTGAAAGCTCATCGCCTTCCCGAGAAATCGTATCCTCCTTATTGCTATAATGTTTATTAAACTTTCCAAAGCTTGGTAACCCTTCGATCGTTATCTTTGCGTTACGTCTTTATCTTACCTTTCCTACCTTCCTTACTTTCTTCTTTTTTTTTTCTTTATCTTTTCTTTTCTTTTCTTCGTTCTTTTTTTCTTTTCCTTGTTTTTTTTTTCTCTTCTTTGTCTTCCTTTTTTTCTTCTTTCTTCTTCTTTCTCGTTTCTTCTTTGTAATGAAAAAAATATTTTACGTTAATACATCCGTACGAATTGATTTTTGTAATGGAGATCGCGCGAGATATTAATTTATCTTATGTATTGTCATTTTTTCGTCGGTATCCTCTTTATTTTTCTTTTTAATCGTTATCGTTTTTTTTCTTTTTGCTTTTTATTTGTTTATGTAACGTTGTTTCACGTTCGATAATAAATAAATATATATATATATATATATATATGTGTGTGTATTATATGTAGATTTATATATCGTTATATGCTAAATAATATCGTCACGTTTTAATTTATTATTAACAAAATATATATTATTATTACATACATTACTAATATATATATATTAATTATATATATATTATAGATTATTATATATATTACTATTATTTATATTATATAAATATATTAATAATATATATTTTATATTTTAACATATTTTACATATACTTTATTAATAATAAATTAAAATATCAAAATCTTCTCATACCGATAAACCACTAATCAAACCTATAAGTATTACAAAACTAAAGAAATTTTGCAAAATCAATCGTTCAAGTTACGAAATATTTATAACTCAGACTCGAATTTTTTATTCGAAAGAATAATTATTACTTATCCTGTATTTCTTCGAAAATAGAACAGAAAAAAAAACAGGTATACGTATACACATACACACACACACACATACACAAATAAACAAACACATACGAACAAACATACACACACATGTATAAAATAGAAGGAAGATGAAATCGTCTCTTCCAGAAAAGCAACACGCTCCGCTAAACTTATTAACGTCGTCGTCGTCGTCGTCGTCGTATCCTTCGGTGCGTTACCGCCATTTTCCTGCTGCATCCTCTTGCGCTCGTAAACTCATTAACGTCGACTTAATGACGTCTACGGAGAAGAACTTCTTCCTTAGGCGAGATGTTACGCAGAGACAGCTACCGCAATTCCTTCTCTTACTTTCTATCTTTCTATTTCTCTATCTCTCTCTTTGAGATCATTGCTTGCACGGTGATCTCAGAGAAACGAAGAATTATTTTATCTTTCGTTGTTGTATCGTTACGACGCTCGGAACGAATGTCTTCACTTAATGGCCACCATAAAATAATAAAGTTTAATTCTATAAAAGTTATTCGATAAAATTTATCTATAAACTTTTACATCAAGCTCATCGATATTTTCTTTCAATTACTTTATATTATATAATATAATATAAATTTTGTTGAAATAATATTTTTATTATATTGTATATGATATAAATGTTTTATCATGCTTTTCGTAGTTATTTATAATAATTAAGTATATAGATGGTTACGTCTCGGTTGAGTTCGTTATAAATATCGATCATGTTTCTAATATATACGCACATGTTGCACTTAGAAATAAATATCAAAATTGTTTTTTACTTTATATCGATATAAATGTAGATATAGACGACAAATGTGTATCGTTATATTTATCAAATTTTTATAAGTGTTTTCATTTATTTTTATTCGAATAATATTCACAGTTATTTGTATCGATTGATTTGATATTGGCTATCGATCTTACGTATTAATATTTTATTAGAAATATTCATCGTTTAAGTACTTGTTAAAAATGTTTAAAAATAGTGATCCAATGAACAACAATCGTTTGAACATATATATATATTAAAAATTTTTTAAATTTTTATTATAATATAGAATAGTAACATATTTTCTTTTTCTTCTTCTTTTTCATTACGTTATTTTTTGTTATGCGCTGTAATACGAGTATAAAAAAGAAAAAGATATCTACTTCGAAATAATTTTAAAGTAGGTCACGAAGATTTTTCAAGCACACTGTATATATTTAATGCCGCAACTATCGACCTATTTCTTTCTTTTTTTCTTCCTTTTTTTTTTCTTTCTTATTCTTTTTCTCTTTTTATTTAACTAGCTTTCTCCCAATTAACATTACTCTAATAATTATACAAATGATTTTTATAATTGGTTTATATTGTCAATAAAGTAATAAAAATTTTCAAATTTCTGATCGATCATTGTACTTGTGTAGTCATAGAAAAATTATGAATTAATTAAAAAAGAATTCTTTTATATTCAAATTTAAACTTAATTAATTAATTAAAACATAAAACGACGATTTAATTTCATATTGTTAAACGATTTCTTGATTTATATCGACTAATAAAAATTTCTAAATTTCCAATCGGTTATCTTATCTAAGAAAACTCAGAATCAACTTTTAAACATTTGTTTCCTAAGGGAAGAACAGATTCAAGCCTAATTAATAAATTAATGAAAAGTTAAAGCGGCGATTTATTATTTACGACAAAAAAAAAACATTTCAAGACGTCCAATCTATTACTTTACCGAGTCAATTTTTAAACATCGTTTACTTTCCCAACACAAAGAGAAACTGAAGTGCAATTAATTAAATAAAAAACAAAACGACTGTTATTCATTTGATTCAATACTATTAAACACTATTTTATTTATTAACTTGCATTGTAATGTAACGACGAATAAAAATTTCACAGTTTCCAATCCATTAATTTCACGTATAAAAATCTAATCATCAAAGGCGGCTTTTAAAACGTTCTTTTATTTCGAAAGATCACAAAGAAGACAAAGAAGACGTGAAATTAATTGATTAATTTAAATGCAGACTGTTGATTTACTTTGATATCGATGAAGAGATACCATGTACGAATAAACCACAGAAACCTCGTCGGTTTCTCGTCTCGTTATCGTAGAAAACGAAAATGGCCGAGATTGGTTTATAGCCAACAAAGAAGGAAAGCGAAAGGAGAAACCCTAAGGATAGAGAAGCATGGAAATTGAATCGTCTTATCAGTCCTCGCACGCCTACGTTTCACAGATCCTCCGAAGCTTCTCTTTTGTCGTTATTCTCGTCGTTACAACTCTTGTATGTTTGTGTATGTATACGTACATATACGTATACACATATACATATGTATACGAATGTGTTGTATTTATCCAGATTCATCTACACGCGTGTACACACATATATGCGTCTATAGACACATATATACGTACGTACATACATGCATACACATATATATCTCATCGTATATACGTTTATAGAAGTAGCATGTGTATGGTAGGTGCGGTTCATTACGTGAAGTGTGCGCAAGTTCCGGGAAATTGAAACACCGTGACTCCCTCTTTCCCTCCCCTACCCCTTCCCCTTCTCCCTCCATATCTATCTATCTTTCTCTTATTCGATCCTTTCTATCTTCTAGTTTCTCCATCTCTTTCTCTCTCACTCTCATACGTACGTACATACATACATACATACATTCATTCCAACACTCGTACGCTTTGGGTACAACTCGTAGGCAAAGCTCCGAAGCACCGTACACATTTCTCTCGTGAATTTAACTTCGCGAAGGTAGAGAGTAAAGCCCGAGGAGGCTGCTGAAATGGAAATACGTATTATAAGAGAGACAGAGACCGTCTAACACGAGACGACCGTTCGTGATAATTGTTATCCCGAAGAACGTTCATATATCTTATACGTATATATTATATATTATACACACACACACATATATATATATGTATTTATATTAACAAATGTACGTATGTATTCTTCGGTCACCGTGAAACGTGGAAATCGTGTACTTCGTGTTTTCATACCAGGATAAATCTCTTTCGTAAGTGGCTTTACCTCTCTCTCTCTCTGTCTGTCTTTCTCATACTCAATGATACATTCGTTGAAGTGACTTTGATAGTACGCTGACGTTTCACTCTAGAGGACTTCTACGCCATGACTTTTCTCTTTGATGCGAGGAAATGAAGCTTTTCATCGTACTCAGACTGAAACCTCCAAGTTTCTTTTTTTTCTTTCTTTCTTTCTTTCTTTCTTTCTTTTCTTTCTACTCTTTAAACTTTTTTCAATTCGATGCTTCTTCCCGATCTTCCTGTTACACTTCGTCGTAAAATCTTATATTTATATTTTATTTTATATGTTTACATTCGTCTACGGTGTACGACTTACGTATTGTGTTTGGAAGTCGTTCGAATTGTTTTGGTTTAATTTTGCGATAAATACAAAACTTGTAGATTGTCAAAGTAAATTTTCCTCGGATAAATAAACGATCACGAAATAATCAGGTTTATTAATGAGCGAAACACAGCCGTAACAAGTTGTAATATCGGTTACATCGGACTCATCTCTATCGTTTTGTTAATTGTAGTAATAGTATTGAATTGATTAATAAAATAATTTTCATGATGATACTTGACATACGTTACCATCGATATGTTATTTTTTAAATAAATAATCTTCACGTAATCCGACTCGTTAATGATTTATAGCTTCGTAATAATTTAGAATATAAATTTCGTTCGCACATACACGTATAGAGTATTGTAATATGTTGAGTTGTATAATAAGTACTTTAGAATTGATTTAGATTTACGATATACGTTTGTACCGATATTATTAGAGCCCCTTGCTGCTTCAACTCCGTCAAAAATTCATAAATTTTTTAATTAAATAAACAATTTCGATATAAGCAGGTTTATCAGCGAGCTAAACCTTTGTAACATTTTACAAATTATAATAATATCAATTTCTCTGAACTCATATTCTGAATTGTGGTTGCATTAAATTGATTCAAAATAATTTCGATGATTTTTAATATATATATATGTTGGTGTCGATATTGTTGAATATTTTAAAAATAAATAATCTTGACATAATCCGATTCATTAACGAATTAAGCCTTCGTAATAAGTTATGATATAAATTTCGCGTAAACGATATCGAATATGTTGAATTTGTAATACCTTTTAATCGACTCAGATTTTTCGTGTAAATAATTGCGAATAATTTTCTAAAGACAAATAAACGATCTATACGTAAAACAATTGGGTTTATTAACAAACTTTGTAATATAGTTATAAAATAAAACTTTTAGTATTCTTATATTATATATATATATAATCTTTAGTAATCAAATAATTGCATAATTACGTAAATTTGATGAAATGTGACATTTAAATACCGTTGCTTTATTTTATTATTTAGGAAGGGTGGGAGTGGATATCTTTGAACATTTGCGTTAATATTTTAATGAAATATTTTATGAAAATGTCATCAGTACGTAGATAATACACGTGAGATAACACCTGTGACATTTAATCATTTATTAATTATTTATATTGACTATTATTATATATTTATTTTAGAATGTATCAACGATTAATAAAAACACTGATCCAATATATATTTCAGTAGAAGTACTTAAATAGAAAAAAACAGAAATAATAATAATAATAATAGTAATAATAATAAAATAAACTTTGAAATAAAAGTATGGTGTTCCAACAAACAAACAAACAAACAAATAATAATAAGAATAATAATAAAACGAACGTTCAAATAAAAGCCTAAAGTATTCAAATAAATAAACAATGGAAAAAAAAATGAAATAGTATATATAAAAAAGGAAGAAAAAAAAAAGAAAATTTAAAAAACGATAACATTCGGTTTCATTTTCACATATCTTCGCCGAACGATCCTGATCGTAAAAGATGACGAATATTAGATCCCGTCAACGAAACCATAGTAACACCGTTTTGGGATAGACAGCTCTGCATGGTTCTGTCCGATCCAACCTTTCGTTCTTGCATTTGAACGAAATCCAAGAAAGGATATGTTAGTACTGCAAACGAATGGTTTGTATCACCTTCTCGGACATATAAATTCAAGGAGAAAGAAGAAATAGCGAAACCTTTTTCCATAGACATGGATCACAAAGGACACGTATACACACACAAGCACACATACACGCACAGATATACGTACACAAATATACACGTACACACGAATAGACACCAAGACACACGTGTATTACGTTTCTTACGATTTCTTCTTCGCGAGCCCAGTTATTTCTTGCTTTCGGAAGGGCAAAGAATGAGCAGAAGACGAAGAGGGTACAAGAAAGAGAAAGAGAAAGAGAAAGAGAAAGAAGCGTTGGAAAGAAAGATGGCACGTTCATGGGGGAAAAGTGGAGGATACGAAGAAAGGAAAGAGGATGTTAAGTTTCGCGATGTTTCTACCTCGTCTTGAAATAAATGGATCCTTTGCTGTGGCCCTGTATCTATTTTCTTATTCCTCGTCTGCATATCTATTCAACCTTGAAAAATATTACTGGATCGTATATGTCAATGACCTTCTCTTAACACTTTGACACGATTACTACAATCTACTACAAAAAAAAAAAAAATATCTTACGTATTTGATGAGTTGATTAGTAAATCGGAAAGGAAAAATCAAAAAAAAAAGAAAAATCAGCTCGATGCGATATATACGATATAAAATATTGATAAACTGGATCGTATGTGTCAATGACCTTTTCTTAACACTTTGACACGATTACTACAATCTACTACAAAAAAAACATATCTTACGTATTTGATGAGTTGATTAGTAAATCGGAAAGGAAAAATCAAAAAAGAAAAGAAAAATCAGCTCGATGCCATATATACGATATAAAATATTGATAAACGTTTTTGTTAATAATTTTATATGTCTCTTGATCGACGTCTTTCAATACATACGTACGTAGATATCAATTAATACGATTACTACAATCTGCTACAAAAAAATTATCTTGATGGGTTGATTAGTAAATCGAAAAGAAGAAAGAAAATTAAGCTCATTACGATGTACACGATATACAAAATTAATAAAAGCTTTCGTAATAATTTTATTACAAACAATGTCTTGATCGATATCCTTCGATACATATATACATAGTTATCAACTGAAACGATTACTACAATCTATTACAAAAAAAAAAAAAAATCTTATGTATTTGATGAGATGATTAATAAATCGAGAAGAAGAAAAGGAAAGAAGAAAAAAAAGATGAGCTCGTTGAGATATAACGACGTAAACAATTAATAAACTTATACGTGTCTTGATCGACATCTTGAAATACATACATACATAGATATTTAAATCTACACAGATATATAGATATGAACGATCAAAAATATATTCTTATAGAAAATTAAATAGAAATTTTGTTTGTTTTTGTCGAATTTAGTCGAAGAACATTCCACGATGGAATTTTAATTTAGTTTTCAAAGCTGCTGGTATAAATCTGTAAAAATATTCTTTTGGTCTTTTTCTTCTTTCTTTCTTTCTTTTTTTTTTTTTCGTTCGATCCCCAGGAGAGATCAACGAACGATGATCGCGTAACGTAAAGGATAGTCATGAATGTCAACGAAGACCAAAATTGTAACATGTTAGAGCGACGTTGTCGGTGGTTCGCCACGGAAGCAGTCCCTCGGTGACCATAAATTTATCGCGCCGTAATAATCCAGCTAGCATTAATGTTCCGCACAACGAAACGCAGCGTTGGTCGAGAGTTACACGTTCCGCGAGTCCGCTCTTATTTTCGTTTCGTTTCACGCATATTCACGGTCTAGTTATTTATTTCCCGAGTAACGCTACGTCGTTAGGTACTTTGATAATGGCTAATTTATTTATTACGTTCTATCGTCGTACGTATGACATCGTATATATATATATATGCATGTGTGTGTGTGTGTGTATTCGTGTGTTTGTATGCGATGAGTGTATTATCGTGTAGAACCTCGAAGATACTCGACGAATAATTTTATACTAATTTAATCGATATGTTAACAATTATCGAGTTGAAATCAAACCGATTGATAATGATTGTATACACATATATTTATATTTACGTCGAACGTTTATTATTATTTTGTTAAACATTTTTTTATCAAACATATTATTTTATTAAACGTGTCCCTTTTATTTTTATTCTTTTTTTTTTTTTTTATTCTTTTTTTGTTCTTTTTCTTTTCCTTTCGTCTACTTTCAATACAGGTAAAATATCTCGGGATAATAAATTCGATCGAGAAATGGAAATATTGTTTTTTCTTGCAATTGTGTATTAATCTTCTATCAAAAATAATTGTTATTAAGTAACAACGATGCATTCTCGTGGTTAACATGTTATATACACCAGCTTGCTCTGGTTTCGCACGGTTACACGTGGATGCGTTGGTCTCTCATGAGTACCGGTTAGATCAAGATTTATACTTGACTGTCAGGAATTTAGTTTGAAATATCGCGATAGTTTCGCACGCTGATAAGGAAATTCTATCTGCATGTAATATTGTATTATACTTAGACGTTCGCATCTAATAAGATTTTTTTTCGGTGAAATTAATTAAGACAGTTTTATCTTCCGACCGATCGTAATTTCGACGAACGATTTATAAAAAAAGAAAAATGATGAAACAAGGATGATTGTTCGTGAAAATAATTTAAACGATCGTTTGAATGTTATTTAAAATAATTAAAATAAATATATTGAATATTTGTTATTATTATTAATATTGAATAACTATTTTTAACACGACTATTTGATAAAATTACTATTAAATAAGAAAAAAAGAAAAAAAAGGACGAATGAAAGAAAACAAAAAGAAACGTCGTATCGATTATAAGAGTTCATTGTTATGTACAACTGAAAATAAAATAAAATAAAATAAAATAAAAATGAATGAAATGAAATGAAATGAAATTAAATTGAATAAATAAATTTGTGGTTGTTTTTCTGACTTCTGTCCGTCACTGAAAATGTGTCATATGTACTAAAAACGGATAATACCCTATAGAACGGATAACTCGTGCAAAAAAAAAAAAAAAGAAAAAAGGAAGAAATAAAGAAAAAAAAAAAGTGAAAAAATTTTATTTCCCTGGCAGATTGAAAAAATACAACACGATACTGTTGACACACGCATCGGAGTTATTAAATTCAACATCGGTGCCATCGTTTTTATTTATTTAACGCGAAAAGAATTTCTCTAACGAATAAACTATTATCGTATTGGCGAGGGGTGAAGTATTACTACAATTTTTTCGATGATAAAAAATAATTCTTAAATGTTAGAAAGTCATATGTATTATATCTACAATATTGTTCGTGAAAAATGGCGGTCTCTAAAAAGAAAAAAAAAAAAAAGAAGAAAAATTGAAGACAAAATTATATATACATATATATAAAATTAGATTAAAATTTGTTTTTTTAAAGATACATCTTTCACAATCAGAAATATGTATTGATAAAAAAATAAATAAACTATCGAATTAACTTATTAATAAAATAATAACCAAAGAAATCCAAATCAATCAAAACTTGAATTTCATATCACTTAGACGTACACATATGTCTGTAAAATACTGCATACATTATATATCTATACGATTACTTAAAAAAGAAAAGAAAAGAAAAGAAAAAATATAATAAGAATAAAATACAAATCACATGATAAAACAACTTCGCGCGATTCTGACGAGAACATAAATAAAATGTCCGATTAAATGGTCGACGAAGTAATATGAAAAAAAAAAATAAATAAATAAAAAAGAAAAAGAAAAAGAGTAAGATCCGTTTTCCTCGATAACACTTCGTTTCTGCGATCGTCAATGCTCGATAAAAAAAAAAAAAAAAAAGGATTCAAAAGAATAAAATAATCCAATTAGCGAGTAAGGAGAATAAATCAAAGAAAAGAAAAGAAAAGAAAAAGAAAACGAAGAACAAACACGAAGAACAAGAAGAAAAGAGAAAAAGCAAAAAGAAGAAAAAGAAGAAAAAGAAGAAGAAGAAGAAAAGATTTACACGCCAATAAAATTGGTATTTCTAAGAAAATTTCAATTACGATTTAACAACCGCGAGAACTCTTAAAGTAGAAAGACCGTATCGTATACGTATTCGGTGTAACAAAGACATCGGCATTATTGTCCGTAGCATGAATCACGCGTTCTTTCGACAGAAGGAGGTGGTACTGCGTTGATACCCGGTGGATTACACGCGCGCGATAAATTATGGTCGCCGAGGGACTGCTTTCCGTGCTGTGCTGCTTTCGATGGCGGATGGCGACGGGCGTAACGTGAGTGAGTGAGTGAGTGAGAGTGAGTGAGTGAGTGAGTGAGTGAGTGAATAAGAGAGAGAGAGGAGTTGAAGTTCGGAAACAGGGCTGGCTACAAGTCGAGCTCATGTTGCGCAACGACGACGAGGGAAAACGTCACAGTACTGTATTAACCTCGACGTAGGATAATTCGATTCCACGTTAACGTCGTTATTTGGGCCGGTCACATTGTTCGTTAAGTATGAAAGAGACTGAAAGACAGAGAAAAAAGAGAAAGGGGGTGTGAAAGAGGGTAGGAGAGAGAGAGAGAGAGAGAGAGGGAGAAAGGGGAGACAATGGAACAATTTTTCAAAAGGGGGAAAAAGGACATTAAAAAATTGGCTATTGTATTCAACGATCGATCACTGTACTTATTCTTCTTTTAACGAAAGAAGAAATAAATAGAAGGAGAAAAGAAAATAAATCGATAGCTTGTTTTATTTGTATTATATATATATGTTTTTTTCTTCTTTTTTTGCTTGTTGTATTATCTTTATTATATATATTTTTATTTATTATGTATATAATAGTAATATATATATATATACATATATAATCTCGGAGATAAATTTTATAAAAACTTCCATTGAATTTTTCATCGATTTTATCGATTATATTATTTATAATTCATAATTTATGGTAAAAACTTGATCGATAGAAATTCTTAATCACTTCTTTTTCTTTTTTTCTTTTCTGAGATAGTTCGAGAGAATATGATGAATTACGCGAATATAGAATGACGAATAATGAAATTGAACGAGATATGATGAATGTGATATTAGCGAAAAAAAAAATTATACTATGACGACATTTACGTAAAACGTTTAAACAATCTGATATAATGTTTACGAAAAAATAACGAGTGATAGTAATACACTAACGAGTTCTGACGAACACTGACCAATATACGTATATCGTGTCAATCATGACGATCTATCGATGAAAAAAATGAGAAAAAAAATATACGACGAATAAAAAAATATGTATACCTTTGGAATAACGCACTTTGTAAACACGATCGAGAAAGAAGATTATACGTTCGTATATCGAACAAGCCCTCTCTATTTCTCTAGTTTTCATTTCATAGACTTTTTGTTTTTATTTGTAAATTCGTATATATCTAGGTACATAACGTTTTAACGAAAACTATTTGTGACGTGTGACCTGATAAAAATAAAATAAAAAACAAGCAGAAAACAATTCGCGTATAAACGAATTCAAAATTGTATATTCGACGATTTTATAGTGATATTGTTGTCTATTTGTTTCGTTTCGTACAACACTTATTTGTTAAATCAATAATTCTTTTATGAGACGGTATAAAATGGTAATAAATAAAATAAGAATGACGACGACAACGATGAGGGCTTTTTGTAGTTGAAACGAATCTCACGATTTTACATATAGCTTATATTTTTAAATATTTCAACTGATAATGATTATTATATTTATATGAATTTAATCAATTGATAATTTATTGAAGCTATAAAAAAAAAAGAAGTATGTCATCGCTCTTGAAATTACCCTAAGTGAGAATTATCAGTCTTGCGAAAGAACACTTTGTAATTGTAATCGATTTTATCATTACACTGTTAGTTTTACGTCGTTTAATCCAATACCTAATAGCTTTACGAGACGTAATATCGTTTAACCGTTGCTATATAAATTATAACACATCGTAATTTAAACGATTTTAATTAAAGAAAGTAAATTTCTGTCGTAACAACATATCTTCTTTTTCTTACGATTTGCTAACTCGTAAAATAAGAATGTAAAATAAGGTCGAATTTTCAACGATCGATTTTAACTATAATACTTTGAAATGAATTCGTGATGCGAACATCGATATCAATGAAACGTTTTATTAAAAAATTATGAACACTTCTTCATCGTTTTAATATTTTCACGTATTTTCTTATACTTTTATAAAATTAAAATATGAGAATACATTTTCTCCTTTTGTTTTCCTTAACTCGTATATATTTATTTGATTTGATTTAACAAATAAATTAACGTGATATACTTATCAATTAAAATTTCAGAATTCGTGAAACGTTTCTTCGTAAGAAAAATTTTTAAAATGCTGACGTAACAGATACATCTATATTTTAAATTTCATAATTTTATAAATTTGCGAATTGTTAATTTGATTAATTATGGAAATTGAATGAAAGTCGAAAACGAAAAGACTTTCTAAAGAAAATATTAGAACATAATTTCTAATTGTTAATATTATGAAAATTATTATTATTATTATTATTATTATTACTATTATTATTGATGAATTTATTTCCTCTTCATTTCTAGATCACAAAAAAAAAATGAAAAACTCTTACATATCATAAATATTAAATATTAAAATTGCTACATAAAATCGTATGTTAGATTTTCTACCTCAAAGTTGATAACATATCTCCCATTCCATTGGATATATATATATATATATATATATATATATATATATATATAACCATAAGCAAAGAGGAGAGCAGTAATGCAGAATATAATACATTAGCATACTTATCACATGTGTATGACCAAAATGTATATGACTTATGATACTCCTTTTTCCCAACCACTAGAGAATTATTCTATGAAATTGGGATTGGTCATATTGCGAAGAGAATATTTTCGTTTGTATAAAAAAAATTAAAAAACAAGAAAAGAAAAGAAGAAAAAAGAAAACAAAATCAATAACCACGAAAACGATTTGTTTTTCACTTAAATCCCATTTTCTTTAGAGCAAGTTCAACTTTCCTCGAGATGTTCATTACTGAACGAACCCCATTTCACATGTTCTTTCATATACCCATAAAGAAGAAGGATGTCTTAAGAAAGGAAAAGAGAAGAATAAAAAAGACAGACAGACAGACAGACAAACAAACAAACAAACAAACAAACAAACAGACAAACAAACGTACGAACGAACCAACGAACGAATAGAGAAAAAGGAGGAAGGAGAAATGAGAAAGAAGAAAGAATATAAAATAAAAATAAGAAAAAAAAAGAAAAGAAAAGCAAGAAAAAAGAAGAAAAGAAGAAAAGAAAATCCCAACAAGTTTTTCGAGAATACTCGCTAGTTTCTTGAATAGCATGTAGGGTCACAATAATGACGCTCGCTTTAATCTCGCTGTCGTTTGCAGAGAACGCTCGATCGCGTTCTACCGATCGAGCCTGTTTCAATGGTGCTTTACGGCAAGAAGCACGACGAGAAGGATGACAACTATGAGAGAAGGTTCTCTGTGTACCACACACCGAGATGGCTATATCAAAAACTTCGATCACCGGCAAATGGGATCGAGAATGGGTGTGTCTCGATAGGTAGAACGCGTTATAACGAGAAAGAAAAAGATAGATAGATAGATAGATAGATAGATAGATAGATAGAACGAGTGAGAGAGAGAGAGAGAGTTGAGATGACCTAGACGAACGCTATAGTTCGCTCAAACTTTTAGCAATCTATCTTAGAAACTCTTCACGGATCTTCTATGCTTTACTATAGGGATTCTATACGTATACATGTATTGTATATATATATATATATATATATATTACATATATTTCACATATACTTATAGATATACATATTTGTATATAGTTGATATATATCTATGTATGTATATATACATATATATATGTATATACATAACATGGTTCACGTATACGTATACGTATACACATTCATATATAGTGTAGTTATATAGAAATATATGTATATATGTATAGGTATGTATAATACATATACATGTTTCACGTATATAATACGTAGATATTACTTTATATATATATATATATATATATATATATATATATATATATATATATCTATTCTCCTTTGGTGACCGATGCGTAAATGCAAATGGTGGCTACGTATTCGTGTGCGTTAGTGTGTAATGAGAGAACCGCGAAGTTGTGCACTTCCTCGCTCGTAGATTTTAATAATGTGCTATGTCGAGCACGACCCTGTTACGACGCATTAACCAGGACTCGAAACTTCTTCCCGTTACGAGTTTCGTTCTCACCGTACGTGACGTCAAAATTTTCATAAAGGACTTCACGATGAAAGAAGTATGTACGTGAAACACAAACACACGCGCGCACACACACACACACACACACACACACAGATATATATATATTTATCGATATATATAAATGACAGTATATAATTTGAAAACGTTATTTGTTATATATCGCATCGGACTAGATTTTCCTCACGAATTCAACGAGCTTTTTTTTATATATAAAAAGAAACACTGTTTATATGAAAATATTTTATATGTATACAAACATTTGTATATAAAAAGAAAAACTTTTTACATAAAGAAATTTTATATATATATATATATATATATATATATATATATATACATTGATATATAAAAAATTTTATTTATATATAAAAAGAAAAGTTTTTATGAGAAAATAAGAAAACGATATTCGTTTTCTTCGTGGTTATTTTTTCAATCTATATTTATGTCGTTTGTTTGTTTTTTTCTTTTCTTTTCTTTTCGATTATCTCTCTAACTACGAATGGTAATATCTTATTCCAATTAACTCTTATATCGATATTGAAATGTTATCGTTATTATTAATAACAATTGATTATCCGTACGATCGTTCTTTACTTTGCAAAATTATTATTACAAATAACTAAATTATTATCGAATATATTAATAACTATTATATTAATAATATATAATTAATAAGTATTATTATTAATTTTATATTAATAATAATAATTTATTTCAATGTTTATTAATAAATTTATTAATAATTTAATATTACTGATAATAACAGAAAATAACTAAAGTATTATTTAAAAAGAATATTAAGAATGTAGGAAAATTCACGTTGCACCTTGCATTCTCCTTTGTTCGAAAACAAAGAGAAAAAAAAAAAAAGAAAAGAGAAGAATGTTTGACGTACTTTCGGAAAAAAAAATGAGAGGAGGAAAAAGAAAGAAAGAAGGAGAAAAAAGAAAAAGAAAGAAAAAAAAAGAGAACAGAAAAATAAAAAGGAAGAAAAACGAAGAGAAAAACAAACGTACGTTCTTAACCATTAATTCTCTTACATTTTTTTCCATACTGCTTTTACTAGGATAGTTTTTGTAAGACAGGCTAAGCCACTTGAAGTCGAGCATACGCGAACGACCATAATGGAAACCGACCGAAAACCATCGCGTTCTGAATTTGAAGCTGCGTTTACGATTACCTGAGCGTGCAAGTTTTTCGGATAAGAGGAAGGTAAGGATAAAAGGAAGGAACAAAAAAAAAGAATAATAATAATGAAAATAAAAAAGGAAAAATATAGGGAGAAGACGAAGAGAGAAATAGAGAGAAATAAAGAGAGAGAGAGAGATAGAAAACTATAGAGAAAAGAAAGAGAAGAAAAGAAGAAAGCTGGAAGCCAAAACCGTTGCCAGACTCATGGCAATTTTCACTCGGTGCTCTTCGGCTTGCCGCAAAAATGAATTCCGCAAAAGCAACGAACGCGTAAAAGAAAGAAAAAGAAAAGAGAGAGAGAGAGAAAGAGAGAACAAAAAAAAAGGAGTAGCTTGACGAAGCACTGAAACGAATATATGTGTACGTACGTACGGTATGTTGTAGGTAGGTGGTATACCCAACGGTGGTATAGATTTCTAGGCCATGTCGAAAATTTGTTACAAAAATTGACGACGAATTCGTTTCGCTTGTCAATCGGAGTTGCTTTCGGGTTGTATCGAATCAGTCAAGTGAACTTCTATTTTCGTTTAGTTCAAATGATCAAAGTGGTTTTTGTTTCTTTTTGGCAGATACATCGAACCAGCCATTTAATTTTGTCATTATTTTTGTTGTTGTTGTTGTTATTGTTGTTATTATTATTAAGATTATTGTAACGTTTTCGAAAATGTTCGTGTTCGTTTGAAAATTATCATAGGAATTAAATAAAAATTCTATTGTATTGTATTAATTAATCACGCCTGTGTTGTCGTTATCGTTGTTTTATCATTTAATACAGCACTCTTGATAATTCTTTTGAAAATTCGAACGAATTTAAATTTGAATTATATGTTGCGCGTTTAGGGGATCGTTCGATTTTATATTTAAAATCGATATCCTTTTTGTAATATATATATATATATATATATATATATATATATATATTTTTAATCGCTTTTCTTCGAATGTAAATTTAAATTGAATTTTATACCATATTTCAATTACACTTTACACTAACTGTAAATATAACAAATTCGAAAAAGTAATAAAAAGAAAAAACATTAATAAATGATTTAAAAACTTATTTAAAAAAGAAATGTTAAATAAACGCAGCTTTTCCTTATTACGAAGTAAAATAAAGTAATCATTAATCATAATAAATATTAAATAAACTATAATAGCATATGCAATGTATTTTTTCTTTTTTTGCTATCTTTTTCTAAGTATTCGTCGAATCGACAAACGTGACGAAAAAATAAAAATCGATAATTCTAATGTAAAAGTCGAAACTAATATCAAACTCTTCATACCCATTTCTATATTAGAAATGAAATGAAATTTAAATTCAATTACACATATCACACATTTCAATTACATTTAAAATCAAAAATATTATTATCGTTATAACATCGCCTAAACGAACATTCGTTGTTCCTTTTCAAAAATTTCATCGAAATCGATATATCATATTATACCATTACCGAACGATACTTTTTTTCCTTTTTAATACTTCAAGAAGAATTAATTTAAATAATACGTTCATAGAAACCATAGAACAATCGCACTTAGAAACAAAACAAATGATAATCCCATCAGAAAACTTTCGATATTCTATTTAACGTTCGACAAAAGTAACGAAAAAAAAAAAGAAAAAGAAAAAGAAAAAGAAGAAAGATAAATAAAAACTAAAAATTAGAAAAAGGCCTGATTAAAGTTATAAAATCGAAAATATTAATCAATATAACCAATCAATCAACCGACCACCTATCAATACCGTTCCTACGTTATATGTCGTACTATATCGCAACGTTGATATTCCTTTTCGTAATCCAAATGTAATTGAATTTAAAGTCGAGTCGTTTTAGAGTATCTAAGGAAGAAAATTCACAAAAAAAAAGAAAAGAAAAAAAAAGAGAGAGAGAAAAAAGAAAAAAGGGAAGGTTGAAAGTTAGTAGAGTAGGGAAGGACGATAATAATATATTTTCTCTTCTAGAAGAATCTTTTCCTATCCCATTTTCTTGATATTAAAGAGGAAGGAAAATTCAACTGTTAAAATGGGATCGTAAAAATCAACGACGTCCAGACTCTCTCTCTCTCTCTCTCTCTCTCTTCTCTTCTCTCTCTCTCTCTCTCTCTCTCTCACTTCGTAATGCCGACGCGGCATTAGTGCTCTTTAAAAACGTACCGCTTTTTTCCCGCGGAAGGCAATCAAGCTTTCACGGTAATGAGATTCCAAACGAGCAAGTCGTTTTCCAATTGGTAGGAACGTGTTTGCCCGAATCTTAGCTTCGATCGGTATTTTTCAGAAAGCCAATCGGAAGAACGAACGATCGCAATCAAGAGGATCGTAGTGGTTAAAATCCACGACAATGTGTACGTCACTAAAAAACGAATGAATTGTCGATGTATTGTGTCTACGTAGGTAGGATATAATTTATTCTTTATATTTTCAAGTTGGATGGATTAAACGAAAGGAATGATATTAAGAATGATATGAAGAATAATTAATCGCACGTTATTGTTCGATTATTAGTCGATTTTATATATTTAATAGAATTTGTAGTATTTGTATTGTTTCAATTAACGTTTATGGGAACGAGTATCTATTAGAGAAGATTTTGAAAATTTTATTAATTATTGTCAGTCGATTAATTTTAATGATTAACTGCGGATAATAATTCATGTTTAAATCGAATAACTTTGTCTCTGTTAAATCAATTATGATGTTATTTATTTTTTAGAAAAAGAGAGAGAGAGAGAGAGAGAGAGGAGATGAAAAATTAATATAAAAATATAAAAAAAATATGTCTATATATATATAAATAAAATAAAAAAATATATATATATAAAACAATTCGTTACATTTCTCCTGATCTATCGATAATCGTACAAAGAAAAAGGAAAAGAAAAGAAAAGAAAGAAAAAAGAGAAAAAGGAAACAGAATGTGATATTCATTGTATTTCAGATATTCATAAGGGTATATTTAAAATTGATGGTTTACGAGAAATCTCCAAGAAGTGTGCATAGAACGGACATTGAGATATGGAGTTGGGTAAAATAGAGCAGACAATTCAATCGGAAAACAATACCGAATTCTCTTTTGTCTGTATAAACGCGCATAGAAAATCTAGCCATTTGATTTTGATCTAATACAAAAAGAATCTCTCTATCTCTCTCTCTCTCTCTCTTTCTCTTTCTCTCTTTTATGTATATTAGACAAGAAACTTTGTTTAAGACAAGAAACTAAACAAGAAAGTAAAAGAGAATCCATGAAATGTAATAGTTTGATATTTAAAAAAAATATATATATATATTCGATTTAATATTCAGAAAGATTGTCATTTAATAAAGGAAACTTTGAAAAATAATTATATCAGAAAAATTTGTCTTTCAATAATCATAGATGTATAATATATCGTAATAAATTTTTGATCGTAGAGATAAAGATTTACGTTTAATTTCATTTAATTTTCATAGCGTACTGTATATAGTAAAAGAAATAATTATCAGTGTAATAGAAAGCGAAACGAACGGAATCTATGAAATGTAATACTTTGATATCTAAGAAATATATATATTCCATTTAATATTCAAAAAGATTACTATTTAATAAAGTAAACTTTGCGAGATAATTATGTTAGAAAAATTTTTCTCTTAACGATCTTAAATATGTAATATATCGTAATAAATTTTTGATTCGAAGGAATACAAATTTACGTTTAATTTTTATTTAGCATACTGTATACGTTAAAGGAAATAATTGTTAGGGTAGTTTCAACGTGTAAAAGGAAAGATGAAATTGAAAAAGAAAAATGAAAAAAAAAGAAAGAGAGAGAGAGAGAGAGAGAACACTGTGAAAATATAAAGTAAAATGATTGAACGTTCTCATTATTCTCTTTTTGTGTATATATACGAACACATACATACACACACAAACACATATATGCGCTTGTACAGTTCTCGCAACAACTTCCCCAATTCTCTTGCAAGATAATGAAGGTTAAGTCGAGGAAAAAGATGAAAGACAAAGTCGAGAGGATGTTGTAAAGGCTGTCAACTCCGTTGGCCCTACCTTTTCACCACCTAAAGGGTCTCACGAAGGGAGCTTGATTTCCATGACGACACGATTTACCATAATCAAGTATTATTGGGATAGAAGGGACGACGCAATTCGGGATTTAAATTAAAACCCGAAATTGGTAGTTTTTTAATTTGACTTGGTTTAATTTCAACAACTGATCTCTTCTAATAAATTATATTAATTTTTCTTAATTATTCCTTTGATATTTAAATAGTTTAAATAAAACGAATATGTACTGTATACGATCTATAACACATACCTTTTTAGAAATATGCTTGTGTGTGAATTTTTTCATCTTAATAAATATTTGTTTATTCGATGAATTATTTAATACTTAATTATTTCAAACAAGACGGATATGTATTTATATTATAAAGATGTATTTGTATGAATTTTCAAATGATAGTAACTATTTATATACTTGATAACGACGTCGATATATTTAACAAGATCTGATCTTATTTTTACGAAAGATTAACTTGTTAAATAGGAGATGACGAGTTAATTCGTTGAGAAAAGTTGAGCGTTTTGCAATCCAATTTTTTATCGAGTTAGTAAAAATATTATATGATATGACTAGACATATATACACACATATATATATAAAAGGTTACTATTTTATATTTATATTATAATAATAATATAATACTACATATTATACTTCATCATATCATACACTATCTTTGTCTCTCTCTCTCTCTCTCTCTCTCTCTCTCTCTTTAAAATTATTTTATAAATTATTATATAAATTTATAGTAACTATATTTATAATTATTCCTATAGTATAATTATAATATATTAATTATAAGTGTAATATAATGTTCATATTGTATATCTTCTCTTTTGAGAGAACGACTCTTTTAAAAAATGATTGATACACTAAATAATATACACAAAAATATTTAACAGTACTAAATAATGTATGATATATAGTATAGCAATGTAGTATAATTTTTTATATTATATTAAATATAATTTACTTTCTTTGAAAAACTAAACTATTCTTCTTTTCTCTCTCTCTATTTTTTTCAAAAACGCACAAAGATAAATTAAAGCTTGTAAAGTAAAAACGCATTAAAATTAATGTGTTCTCATATTGAAAAATGAGCTTAGCACTATTTTCAAACTTACCATTATTATAAATCATTCCTTTTATCTAATCCTAATTTCTAACAATTTTCATTTTCCAAACTTTCTATTCCTCGTAAATATCATTTCACTATTAATCGAAATTAATTTCACGTGTATCTCTTCATACGTCAAATTTTATAGATTTCGTATAGAAAATATATGGCAAAGTTTCGAAAAACCTTAATCGATTCTCTTATTCGATAGATAGATAGATAGATAGATAGATAGATAGATAGATGACATACGATCTATCTATCTATCTATCTATCTCGACCGAAGGATAATCGTGGCACGATCGAAGACGCAAAGTACCGATTCGATGATAGCAGAAGGTTTTGCTCGAAGGTAAA
Organism: Vespula vulgaris; assembly: GCF_905475345.1. Taxonomy (NCBI): domain Eukaryota; kingdom Metazoa; phylum Arthropoda; class Insecta; order Hymenoptera; family Vespidae; genus Vespula; species Vespula vulgaris. The sequence continues at coordinate 3,485,263 of NC_066603.1, forward strand.
GCAGTTTCCCGATGCGTCAGGTGTACTTGAGAAATTAAACGATGACGTGAATAGAGAAAGCACGGTTGTGAGACGTCAAGCTGCATTGGCAAAGTAACGACGAGTTCGCCATAACGACGGAAATTGCAACAAGAATGAAGAGAAGCGATTGAAGTATGTACGTGTATGTGTGTGTGTGTAAATATGTGTACACGTGTGTGTATGTGTGTGTGAGTGTGTGTGTGAGTGTGTGTTCGATGGAGGATGTCAGTAAAGGACGATAAAGGAAAAACGATGAAAAGAGGAAGCAAGATAGATAAGAAAAAGAAAAAGAAAAAGAGAGAGAGAGAGAGAGAGAAAGAGAGAGAGAAAGAGAGAGATAGGGAGATTGAAAAACGTAAACGTTCAACGTGATACAGGAAACAGCTGTGTCTGACGTCGCGGTTAGGCTAATTTCACGAAACGTCATGGCAATTCGTAATATCGACTTTTACATCATACCATGGAGAATTCCATTGGACAATAGAAATGATTTTTGATTTAAATTTATTTAATCTAATATGTCACATATCGTTTATTAAATAAACGAGGAGGATATATCTCTTTGGAAAAGTTATAAAGAAATAAATATGTGAGTATGTAAATGTATAAATATATAAAAAATAAAAGTGATATATAAATGAAAAAATCTTCTGTTGATATAAGTAATATATATATTAATAATTGATATTATATAGTGTAGTATATATATATATATAGTGTATGTTATATATATACACACACACACACACATATATATATATATATATACATATAGTAATGTAATAATATATTGTAGCAAAGATCAATAAATTAAAGTAATTGAGTAATCAAAGAAAATTACACAATTACGTGTAATCATATATGTTTATACCAATATCCTATAATTGAACTAATCACGAAATGTATTATAATAATAATAATATAATACTAATTCATTGATGCATGTATTATCCTATTATTCATTTTATACGATTGTTACATATTGTTAACATTATATGTTTAGAATAATATCAATTTTTTCTACGAATTATCCCAAAACATACTTACAATCTAATAGAGGATCTAATTTATTGATGCATGAATTATTCTATTATCTATTCATTTAATGCAATATCGTTACATATTCACGCGTAAATGCATCCATATGTTTATAAAAATAACAATGTTTTAAAATAAATCCGAGCTAACGTAGTAAAGTCTAATTCATTGACAAATGAATCGTTCTATTATTACATTTTATACGATATCCAAAAATTAATAACGATTAAAACTTATAGAATCTTTTAACGAACGATTTCCTTTCCCATCTTTTCTTTCCTTTTAATTTGTCAATCTCTTTATATTTTATTTCTTTAATTAATTAATCAATACGATATAATACACGCACGAATAAAAGATCAAAAATGATCAATGAAATATTTTATTACAATTTTTTCCTTCATATAATGATAATTATTTTCAAAAGAGAGATCAAAAAAGAAAATTTCATATAGTATCGCAACAGACGATCATTTTCCTTTCGTTTTATCTTTTCTTTTCTACTTCGTTTCATTTGGTATTATTTCTTATCGTCTTTTAACAGATTATTACGACATAGTTCGCTGAGTACACTTGAGCAAATGATTTAATCGATATACATGAACTCGGGACCATGCCTATGAATGAGACATCAAACGTTTGTAATTTGGATGATCCTAAGCCAAAGAGCTAATCCAACTGTGCTAGTTTACCTATATACTACTCGATGGACCTTCGACGACACGGTCAAGCAAGTACGAGTGTGTGTACTTAATGTCAGCACCTCTACAATTTCCTCACCGTAGAAGCTGCGAGAGCAATTGCGAGGGCAACTGCAAATGGTTTCTCAGTTAGTTCCGACATTCTCCAAATTAGTAGTTCATATATCCACATCGTTATCATGGATCTTAACTTTTGAAAATATTATTCTCATCTTTCGAACGAAAACTTTCTCAATTTCCTTTGAACGTCGAAATTTATCAATCGAAATTTTAATGCTTGCTCGATTCGTTGATATGAAAAATCCGATAAACGATTCTAATAATAATAATATTAATTGTAATAATAATAATAATAATAATAATAATAAACGAAAAGAAACGAATATTATCATTGCTATTTTCTTTTCTTTTTCTCTTTTATTAATCGAACGTGTACTTTTGTCGATCATCGTCAAAAATTAATTGAAAATCAATATACACACGCGATCTCTCTCTTTCTTTTTCCTCTTCTTTATCAATTTATATAAATAATTATGTCACGAATAACATAAAATAAAATAAAATAAAATAATTTATGAATAAGATAAGAATGAAACAAACACGAAAAAGATAATCATGATTAAAAAAAAAAAAAAGGAAAGAAAGAAATAAAGAAGAGAAAGAAGAAGTAAATGAATTAGGTAACACGTAGCAACGAGAGCTTTCACAATCAAGATAAAATAAGAACGACGATAGCGTCTCGTATAATAACGTTCTAATTTGGTGGATACGAATTAACAAAATTGGAATGGCAAGTGGCAAGGATGATGAGCACGAACGAACGAACGAACGAACGAACGAACGAACGAACGAACGAACGTACCTACATATAGTACGTACATACGTATCTATGTTTGTACGTTTGTACGTTAGTACGGTTCTACGTACGTTTTCCTAGCTGAAATTACAGAGTCGAGATTAAGTTGCGTAAGTCAGGCCTGTGTTTGCACGCTCGCCCGAAATTATAAGCGAAGAGGGGCTGCTCGTATTACGGAAGGGAGGGAACGGCATAGTCCTCGGAGATTAAAGTGTCGAGAGAGAGAGAGAGAGAGAGAGAGAGAGAGATGTCTACTTCGGTATGTACTAGGAAGAATCACGGTCCTTGCTGGAAAATTTATTATAATTTTCGTATAAGTTAAAGTCATGTTTATGGCAGAGTAGTTTAATGCCTGGCGAATAAGCGTTAGAAAAACATAACCAAGTACTCTTTATCTCTCTCTCTCTCTCTTTCTCTTTTTCTCGAGATAAAAACGTTTCTAACAGAACAAATAAACAATGAAAATAAACAACGAAATATTTGTTTATATTTGGATTATTATTATTATTATTATTATTTTCTTTTTCTTCTTTCCTCTTTTCTTTTTTCATCATCTTTATTCTATCGAGTTATTCGAATTATACTTATATCCCTTAGGAAGCTCTTATTTTCATTTTCATTCATTGTTCGTGTTTGAATTTTGTTTCTTATTGATTTTTAGTTTTCCTTTTCTTTTCTTTCTCTTTCTTTTTTTTTTCGTTTTTACGGTTCATGCGATTCATTGATTTTCAGAGTTTCATTTGGTTCGTTGATTAACTACTCTCGTCGTGACTTTTTATACTTCTTACAGTTTTGTCGTATCGATTTTGAATTTTTCTCTCTTTTTCTTTCTCTGTTTTTTTTCTTTTTGTATTTCGTGCAATTCATTGATCGAATTTTTTTATCGACTTTTTCAACGGAGTTTTTTTGATGCATTCATTTCTTATTTGACTCGTCGATCAACCCTTATCGTGATCGAAATAACTGAAAATCCATGAGACACGAATTTTGTAAACTTACATTTTTGTTTTATAGATTTTCAATTTGGTCGCATTTCATTCAATTCATCGATCAAATTTTCATCGATTTTTTCAACTCAGATTTTTTTCATATATCAATTTTTCACTTGATTCGTTAATCAAATCTTATCACAATTTTACAAACTTAAATTTTCCGTCTTACTTATTTTCAATTTATCGGATTCGTTGATCAAATTTTCATGAATTCTTTTAAACTCCGATTTATTGATACATTAATTTATCATTAGATTCGTTGATTAAGTTCGATTAAAATTTTCAATGTTCAATTTTTAATACGGCACAGCTATATTCATTTTTATTAATAATTTTTATGAATTAGAGAAAAAATAGATTTTTGTAACGTCGCAACTTGGAATATATTATTAAACGATCGATGAATATTTTAATGAAATTAATTAATTAAAACGAACATTTGTCTTTCAGGTGGTGACATCAAAGTTGAAATAAAAATGCCAAGGGAAGCTGAGGAAGGTTCCACAGTCGAATTAAGATGCGAATGGCGACTTTTGGGTGGAGCTGGTCTTTATTCCGTCAAGTGGTACAAGGACGAACACGAATTTTTCCGATACGTACCAGACAACGATCCCAAAATACAAACATTTCCACAACTTGGTATACACCTCGACGTAAGTAAATTTCGGATATATTTATTCTATAATTTAATCTGTACAGGGTATCTCAATACGAATCGAATTTCGAAAACTAATTGAGTTACTAAACAAAGTATTGAAATTCAAGCGTGTAACACGATATATCTATTTATCGTACGATATTAATTTCGATATATTAGATACTAATCGTAAAAAAAAAAAAAGGAGATAAAATCAATAATAATCTCACTTTACGTCACAAAATTCAATCGAGAAAATAATTAAATAAACAAATAAAAACAAATTATTTTAATACACACTTTGCACTCCGCTCGTACAAAGAAAAATGCAAATTTCTCGGGACGAATCTTTTTTTAACCTAACATTTGTTACATTGTTACAAACAACAAAAACAACCCGTATCTAAAAAAAGAAAAAAAAACAAAATGGCAGGATTTTTCACGAGCCTTAAGAACCTACTAAGAAGAACGCTCAAAAAAGTAAGCTTAAAGA
>NC_066603.1:3495000-3532500 GCF_905475345.1 Vespula vulgaris
CCTTCAGCCTGTACTTAACGGCTCGTCGATGTAGAAATTTAAATTATCCTGTAATAAACAGACTATATTAAACTATTATACTACAAAAAAAAAATTATCGAAAAAAGAATATATATGAAAACTTGATATTTTCTCGTAAGAAAAACCAACGAAAATAGATCTATCGTTCTTTCTTCCTTCTTTTTTTTTTTTTTGTAATTTAAGAACATAATTAAAAGGAAATTTGCGAACGATTCGATGGAAATGATAACCGATGTAATAAATAAAGTATTATCGAAGTTAAAGATTTCTTCGTATTTATTTTGTACGTGATTTTAAAAAAGAATGAGTGAGGAATTTAATCGATGTGAAGATTAGAAAATTACTATTATTTATTAACAATGTTATTATATAAATAACCACAGATAATTATTGACAATTAATTATAAATAAATTCTAGATTATCTATAAACAGTTATAAATAAATTAATTATAAGTAAATCGTGAATAGAATGAAAGGATTCTTTGTATCAATCCTTAATAAAGAATTATAAAAAGAAATCAATTATGAATCTAATATATCTAAAAAAGAAAAAATTAATTTACTATTATTTAGTAAACAATCATAAATAATTATTAACAGACAAGTACCAAATTAATTATAAATAAACCATCAATCAAATAAATGAAATCCTCGTATTAATTTAACAACAAAATTAAAAAAAAAGAAAAGTTAACTATGAATCCAATGTACGTAAAAGTACGAAAGAAAAAAAAAATTACTATAACCTGTCAAACAAAAAATAAAATAGATCAATAAGTAACAATTAACAAGCATTAGATAGAAATAATTAAGGATAATTATTCTTTGAACGCTTGTTTGATTAAAAAAAGAAGACGAAAAGAAAAGAAAAGAAAAAGGAAACTATGCCAGAAAATCATTTCAAACATTTCAAAATAGTCCAAACATTTTTTTCTAGAAAATTTTCCTTTCATAATCATTTTATCGCGCTGCACGAGCGACGAGGAAAGATCAACAAAGAGAAAAGTTGTGGAAACTTAGCGTTTTGCAGTTTACGTGAAACGATTTCATATTCCTATCGCGTTCACCTCGAATCTGGACAAGAACGTCGCACGTAAGAGGGTGGCACCATAAAAGAAGGGTGAGTTGATCGGAAAAAAGGAGATTATCGGGGCCGTCGCTTTCAATTTGATCCTAGGGAGGATGAGATGTGGCACGTCGCCGACAAACTCCTCAACTCAAAGTCCTATAGTAGTACAGCAAAAGAAAGAAAGAAAGAAAGAATGAAATAAAGAAAAAAAGAAGAAAGAAAGAGATAGATAGATAGATAGATAGATAATTAAAAAGAGAGAGAGAAAGAAATGAAAAGTAAAGATAATTTCACCTCTTTTTCACGATTCTTTTACTTTTTCGCATAATTTTCGGTCATACTAAAAATATCCCCACCTTTTCTTCTTCGTTCAACCCCTACTCACCCCATCCCTTCTTATCATATAAACGTTCTATCGTTCATTGTTCTATCTTATTTGATACTTTTTGCTTTGATACTGAATGCAAAATTTATTATCTTGAAAATTAAAAATTTCCATCGGATTAATAAAATTTCTTTTCGTAAGTTTGATAATTTTTTTCTAATTCGTAGTTATTACAACACGTTAGTAGTATTTTAGTTTTGTTTTTTAGTTTTGCTTCGATATGTACGTTTGCGTGTATGTTGGTAAATATGTGTATGTAAGTAAAACCGTGGTATTTCTCGAATTATATTTAATTCGTAAAAAGAATTTCACTTCGATTCTACAAGTTTTCTTATTCAAAATTCAAAACCGACATATTAGTATTTCTTCAATCGTATTTAATTTAAAAAGAAGAAAACAAATTTCCAATGAAAACCATTCCAATAGTAATTCCTATATTTAATTTGAAAATAAAAAGGAAAAAGAACAAGAAAAAAGAAAGAAAGAAACAAAGAAACAAATTTAAAGATAGCTTGAAAATTTCTTCCGGAATATAACAATTTGTCCAATCAAGAACTATTACTATTCCTCAAAATAATATTTAATCCGAAAAACAAAAAAAAATATATATATACATACAAAAGAATAAAAAAGATTCCAGAAAAAAAGAAAAAAGAAAACATCTGTTAAATCGCAAAATCGTTCAAATGAAATAATTAAAATAACGTAGATATATCAATATCACTCGTATTAATATTGAATTTCTTTCTAGATTTAACTAAATTAAATTTAATATATGAAATTAATAATAATAAATAAAAAATTCGATCTATTAAATTTTTTATTTATTTATATTTATTTAACAAATAATGTAAACACTTTTGCCATTTGTTTCGCCCTCGTAGTAACAGATCTATATTAGTTTGAAATACATCGTTGAGGTTTTATTCGAACAACTAACACGGTGTATCGGGGAATATTACCGAACGTCTCGTTTCCGGCAAAACTGTACCTCGTAAGACCTTCGAATTCGAGGATGGCGGAGCGATATTACCGCAGAACAAAACAGAGTTCATAACGTTTGAAATCGTGCGGTTGGTTGGTACGAGAAACCCGAGAGACTTTGAACGCTCACCGCAACAGGAAATACGAGTTTGTATGTACGGTATAGTAGTCACTCACGTACTTTCATGTATACCTAGAGAGACACGCAACTTACGAATATTTTCGTGTGGGTGTTCGCAAAATGGAAACAAAAAGAAAAGAAAAAAGGGCCACTATAAAAGACCCGAGAAAAAGGAACAAAATATCGAAAAGTTATTTTTCTAAACATCGACCGTGTTCACGGAGGATAACAATGCTAAAATAATTTTTGTGTTGAGACGAAATAAAACAAAAAAAAAAAAGAAAAGAAAAGAACGGTAAGAAATGAAGAAAGATAATATTAAATTTTACCTCTCCGTGAAGTATTTTTACGTATAGATATATAACACAGAAAAGCGTTTGTTTTTATTTTATTTTGATAAAATAATTCCGTTTATCGTTTTGTAAGATTAACGTGTCAATTCTATTGGCGTTATTGTAGATTACTGGATTATTAGTTCGTAGTATAGTGTTAGTATATTAAATTGTAGGATATATATATATCTTGTTTTTTATTGATAATTGAAAAAATATTAATAAATATAATATATATATATATATATCAAATTATAGTATATTTATGAATATATTCAATATAATATAACATGTTTGATATATAATATTATAATACGATACAGTTATGTTTGAAATTTATTTTTTTTGTTGGATAAAAGAAAGAAAGAAAGAAAAAAGAATTAAATTTTACTTTTCTCTATGAAATGCTTTTTTTTTCTTTGATAAAAGATCTTCATTCATTACTTTACTTATCAGTTTGTTAACTTACTAGATAGTTAATTCACAGTGTAATATAGTATATATCAAATATAGAATATTAGAAAATATATAGTATAGAATATAGTACAATATAATTATAGTATCTATATAGAACAATTGTAATATATACTTTGTCTATTACAAATAATTCAATAAATATTAATATAATAAATACAATACATATTCATAATATATCACAATATATCAAACTATAATAAATTTATATATATATATATATATATCCGATATAATACGATATAACATTATAATACAAAATTCACTTCTTGTTCGAAATAAAGGAAGAAAAGAAGAAAAGAAGAAGAAAGAACGAAGAAAGAAAGAAAAAAAGAATGAAATCTTTCAGAATTAAATCTGCAAAATACTTTTACACACACATACACATAGAAAATTTTTTTTTCTTTGATAAAAGGTCTTCATTTATCGCTTCGTAAGATCAACGTGTCAACTCTATTGGCGCTGTGTTAGCTTACTAGATAGGGAAATATAATTTCTGGAGAAACGAGAAAGAAGGAGATGAAGATGGTAGAAAATGGGGAGAGAAGAAAAAAGGGATGAAAAAAAGAAAGAAAGAAAGAAAGGGAGAGAAAACAAAAAAAAAGAAAGGAAGGAAGGAAGGAAGGAAGGAAAGAAGAAAGAAAGAAAGAAAGAAAAGGATGAAGAAGAAGAAGAAGAAGAAGGAGGTGGAGGAGGTGGAGGAGGTGGGGAAGAAGGTGGAGGAGGAAAATAATGAAGTCGAGCGTCTAGAGGGTGAAGTAATTTTCTCGAGGTAATAAACTAAAAGCATCTTTCCCCGGTTATACCCCCTGAATCCTCTCGTCGACTAGGCCAACAGCCTTCTTCGTGATCTTAGGAGGACAGAATTACTTTTACCCTTGGATATAGAAGCTCGAAATAATTCGTGCGACCAAGTAGTAAAAAGAAGGATGAAAAAAGGAAAACGATGATGATGATGATGATGGAGAAGAAGAAGAAAAAGAAGAAGAAGAAGGAGGAGGACAAGAACAAGAAAAAGAAGAAAGAAAAAGAGAGAGAGAAAGAAGGAGGATAAGAAAAAGAGAAAGCAAGAAAGAAGATGAGAGAAGAAGAAGTAGAATAAGAGAGAAAGACAAAGAAGGAAGATGCAAAAGAGAGAGAGAGAGAAGGAGGATGAAAGAGAAAAAATGAGAGAGAAGAAGGATAAGAAAGAAAGAAGTAGAGTGAGAGAAAGAGAGAGAGAGAGAGAGAGAAAGAAACAAGCAAAATTGTCGACGACGAACTTAGGTAAATTCGCCAAGAGCCATCCACGACTTCGTTCTCTTTAACTTTCCAAAATGGCACGAGCATGCTCCTTCTCTTCCTCTTCTTCCTATTAAGAATTCTTCCTCTCTCTCTCTTTCTCTCTTTCTCTCTCTTTCTTTCTTTTTTTCTTTTTTTCTCTCTCTCTTTCTCTTTCTGGTTTCTCGATTGCACAGCAGAAAGGACGACGTGGTCGTACTCGACCAAATCCTTTGATGTCTACCACGATAATGGGAAAGGAAAGACTTACGACCAGCTCCTTCAAAGTGTCTCTCTCTCTCTCTCTCTCTCTCTTTCTCTCTTTTTCTCTCTCTCTCTCTCTTTCCTTCTTTTCTGTGTTCCTTTCCCTTTTTCTTTCTCTCTCTCTCTCTCTGTCTCTCTTTCTTCTCCTTTTTCTTTTTCTTGATACTCTGGATGAACGTCGTATTTCGAAGGATACGCTATCGTCGTAGCGATTTTGAAGAAAACGCTTTGACTCCCTTTTAAAGATGAAGTAGGTATATACGGATATATTTAGAAATTTATGTTTGCGCTTAAACGTTCCATTCGTTTTCTTTTTCTTTTTCTTGTTCTTTTTCGCGTCAAAAATAGTTTATGGGTAGTTTGAGGAAAATGAAAATATTTTAATGAATATAATTTATATATATATATATATACTTTTTTAATAATTCAAAAGATATTAACAAATATAATATATATGTATAATGTCATAATATATCAAACTATAGTATGTTTATGCATATATATGAAGTTGCAATATAATATATTTGATATATAATATTATAATATGTTTCGAATTATATTATTAAACATATTATAATACAATTTAATTTTATTGTAAACCTTTTAAATAACACAAAAAGAAAACTATCTTACCCACTTGAACCTAAGAAGGATGAAAAAGAAAAGAAAAGAAAAGAAAAAAAAAGAAGAGAGAAGAAAAAAGAAAAGCTCGCATTTTTAATCGTAATAAAAATATCTTTCCTTTTAATGATACACTCGGATATACTTTTACGAACGTAAACATGAAAGGATCTTGTCAGATAAGAAAGAAACGAGAAAAGCGAAAAGAAATCGTTGTTCTAACTTTTTACACGGACACTGCATTCGAGAAAATAAATAGGTCAACTCTGTGACCTTTCTTTCTAGCGAAACACTCGCGGCAAAACGATTACTCCGGTAAAGTGTGACAGAGAGAACTAAGTCCGACGTTGTCGGTCTAACGTCTTGAACAATTTTCGTTCTCTTAGAAAGAAAACTTAAAAAAAAACGTTCTTAGCGATGACGAATGAGACATCAAAACTACGTCTGCCCAAGAGAATCACGAGTTTGTCTTTGAAAATATCTTTTATCGGTTAAGTGGAAAATCTCTCTTTCTCTATCCCTCTATATTAAGATATTTAAGTGTTCCCCTTATTTCAATATTCCGTCCTGTATAAATCGAAAAGAAAAAGAAAGAGAAAAAGAAAAAGAAAAAAAAAGAAAGAGAAAGAAGAAAAACGAAGAAAGAAAAAAGGGAAAAGAAAAACGACGGAGAGAGAAAAGCAAAAAAGAATAAAAAAAGAGAGAGAGAGAGAGAAGAAATAACTTAAGAGTCCATCGACGAAGTAGACGGAAGAGACGAGTGATGATCTTCCGTGACGCATAATATTCGCGTAATGTACATAGAGAGTAGGCAAGAGAGAAAGAGAGAAAGAGAGAGAGTAAAAGAGAGAGATAGAGAGTAACAGTAGAGTAAGAGAGACAGGAGTTGAAAAGGGGGTGAAAAGGGGTAAAAGGGGGTGAAAGGGGGTGAAAGGGCGGATACAAAACGGCAGGATGTTCGCCTTACTCGTTCGCCTCGGCTTCAATGAATTAACCCGATTCCACGCGGAACGTGGAATCCATTAAGGGCATCCAAACGGCGTCCATAGATGCGACGCTAATGGATGGATGCGAACGTCTAATGGAAGCTGTAAGTTTCTCTCGCGGCGAATGAACCCGTACAGACAGACGCGACTCTTCGAATTTTCCATCCTATCCTCCTCCTCCTTCTCTTCCTCCTCTTTCTCCTTCTCCTGCTTTCTAGTCTCCTCTCCACTCTTCTCTGTTAAACGAAGAACGTAACAAGAGGATATCGAAGATGATCGTCGTATCCTTATGATCTCTATACATAAGTATTTTTAAACTTGTTAGAAAAGTAAAAAGACGTAAAAGGGATAGAAGAAGATTTTAAGGATAAAAATATTGTGTGTGGTCGTGAAATTATTTTCTAAAGAAAAAAAAAAAAAAGAAAGGATCGTTTTCTTCTTGGTTTTTACTCTTTCTTAATTCTTTGTTCTTTTTGTTTCTTGTTTTGTTTCTTATATTTGTAATTACTCGATTTCGTAAGGACGCAAAGATAGAACTAGATTTATTTTTCAATTTTTTCTTTTTTTTTAAATTCCGAAGTTCGAACGTTGTTGCGTTGTTGCATTTGCAACATTGTTTCTGTAAAATTCGAATCGATATGTCGAATACCTATATCTCTTCTTTTTCGATTTGTGCTCTCAGGCAAACGTACCGTACCAATCGAAATCGATTTGATTTCAAGAAAACGAAAACAATTATGAAATTTCTATTACACGTTTGTAAACCGGTGAAAAAATGTTTCTCTAATATTTTTCTACTTTTACATTTTCGCGAGAATAATCATTCGCAAGAGAGAGAGAGAGAAAGAGAGAGAATACCTAACCTTTCTTCTGACTCGAGTAAAACAAAATCCAATTTCAAAATAATGACGATTATTTCGGACAAATTTAAAGTACCCGATAAAAACCAACGTATTCAAACTTCCTTTCGCGGAGTGGCTTGTTTAAAAAAAGTAAAAAATAGAAAGAATAAAAAGAAAGAAAGAAAGAAAAAAAAAAGAACGATCGAACGTCGTAAATATGGATTCAAGGAAACGACGAATGCTATTGGAGGAAGAAGTAAGCGCGCGAATTTTAAAAGTTTAAAAAGCCCTTTCGTTTCGTGCTTTCGTTTTCAAATACACGAAACTAAAATCACCGGGAAAACTTTTTAAACACCGAGAACGCAATACATGGCGTGCCATTTTCACTATAGCCCTTCACTATTTTCTTTTTCAATAGTAGTAGTAGTAGTAGTAGTAGTAGTAGTCAACGTAGTAACAGTTAACGTAGTAGTAGCAAGCGTCTTGCTTCGTATATACGAAGCTTCTTAAGTCGATTGCAAAAGAGATGCAAATATTGTGGTGGCACAGTAGTACCGACAGTCAAGGGGTGAAGGATGAGGGGGTGAGAGACGAGGAGTTAGGGGTGAGGGGAGTGGGTGGGTGGTCTTGTCGCTTCGGCAACCAAATAGAAACGACGTCGACGAAATACACACAAGACGCCCTATGTCAACGTACGTAGACCACCTTGATTTATTCCTTACCTGAGGGCACGTATCCAAAACTGCTCGCGACAAATTTTTCGTGTGAAACACGAATGACCAAGTAGATTTTCATCGGCTTACATATGTAAGCATTGCACTGACAACTAACAACTTTTCTTTCTAGATTTTATTCTTTTTTTCCTTTTTTTTCTTCTGATTCTATATTCCTTTATATTTCTGCTTCTTAAACTTCGAATCGAAGTTGAAGGAAAAGAGAAAAGTAAGGAAAGAAAGAAAGGAAACTGAACGTGAGATTGAATGTCTATTTGAAATGAAAATATCGATATATGTGTGTGTGTGTATAAATGTATATATATATATGTATGTATGTGCATATATATATTATATTTATTAATACTTTTTGAATTATTCATAAAATAGATATATACTATAATTCGATATATTATATTATATTATGAATAAATATATTCATACGTATATACATACATACATATATATATATATATATATATGTATATGTATAATTTAATATAAATAAAAAAAGAGAGAGATCTTTCATTCGTTTTTAATATATATGCTTGATAATTACGAAAATGATTTAAATTAATTAATTAAAAAAGAATAATAATAATAATAATCTACTTAATTTTAAAAAAGGATTATTAATAATAATATATTTTAATTCAAAAATTGTAGGATTAAATAGATCACTATTATTAAATTTTATCAAAAATTGACGAAATTTTATTTTTATATTATTTTCATGTTTTCATATTATTAATACTATTACTCTACATATTAGTCGTACAATAATAAAATTGCATAATAATTATAATAATAACAATAATAATAACGAAACATTTAAAATTAAGTTCGTTCGATTGCTTTTTTGTATTTAATGATTATTAAAATAAAATATAAATACAGTTACTTGCTGCAATAAAATTTCACTATTTACATCATTAACTTTTATCTGAGCAATTAAATGGTTAATTTATATTCGATCAATTATGAGAACATGATACCATTAGAAGAAAAGAAACATTCTTGACTTACAATTACAACACAATTTCATAATAATCATTCAAAAATAGATAATTGTCGTTTGCTTATTATTAACGTACAAGGACCTTAAGAATTTTCCTCAAGTATATCTTCTCGTTTTATAGTACGCGGCTCGTACAAAATACTATTGTATATTACAAAAAAAAGAAAGAAAAAAAGAAAGAAAGAAAGAAAGAATAGTGGAACGAATGAAAGAAAAAAAAAAAGTAAAGCATAACAAAAGAAAGCAATCCGCTTTATTCTTATATCAGTGAACCTTTCTATGTGTATACGAAACCGATGATAATAAATTTCAACAACTTCAAACTTCAAATGAATAAATCTATGATGGAGGACCTTCTAACGTAAGATTGAAAAGTCTCGGGGTCGCGTAAAGAATCCGAAAGGAACCTATACAATGATATCTTTAAATAAATCCACTCAGAAAGACGTACCTAATCGAGATCAAGGAGGAGAAGCTTATTTCGGTAAGAAGAATAAACGATGGTAGATATATATACACATAAAGAAATAGAGAGAGAAAAAAAGATATATATACATATATATACATACATCATACATATATATGTACATATACATATGATAATATATATATACACATATATATAATATATACGTATGTGTGTGTATATATATGTGTGTATAATATAGATATAAATATATATATATATAAATGTATATATACAAATATATATACAGATGTATATATACAAATACATATATAGATGTATATATATATATATATAAAGAGTGTAAGGGCAACGTTAAAATAATAAATGACATTTTCCCGTACTTTTCTGTTCATGGAACACGAATTCGTGCTAGCTTGAGAATAAGGGAAAAGAGACAATGGACACACTCCATACGAATGTCCTCTCCAAGTACTACCATCCGAGAGTAGCTCTCACAAATGGAAAGACCAAGAGAGAAATCGGATCTCTCTCTCTCTCTCTCTCTCTCTCTCTCTCTCTTTCTCTCTGTCTGTCTCTCTCTTTCTTTTTCTTTTTCGTACGCTCGTACTCTCATTTCAACGCGTTTACATTTCTACGAGCAAAATGGAGCAAGGTCCTACTTTTCTCGCTCTCTTTCGTCGATTTTGGTCGACGCGTTTTAAGGAAACCTGATTGCTACTAAGAAAGAAGAACGAAGAAGCCTAATGATTCAATTTCTACTCGTATTATATTATATATATATTATATATATTATATATATATATGTATGTATTTAAAACGTTTATTTAAGTTAATAACGTATGTCCCTTTGTTTTTCATTTTTTTCTTCTTTTTCTTGTTTAATTTTCCAGATGAAAAATCTAATAAGCCTAACGATTCAATTTCAATTTGTATTAGTATATATTTTATATGTATTTTATATGTATATATATGTATATGTATGTATATGTTCTATATATATATAATACAAATTAGTTGACTTTTTCATGATTTTTACGTTTAATATTAATATTAATATTAATATGATACTAATATATATATATATATATATATATATATATATGTAAAATTTTTTATTTAATTATATAGAATTTATTTAGTTAAACTAATAATATCTATTATCTTTTCTTTTTATTTTCTCTTTCATTTTTGTTTTTTTTTTTTTTGATTAACAAGTTGATTGTCAGAAATAAATATATATTTCTTATTATAAACTGTTAACGATTCAACAATTTCTTTGGTTTCGTAACAATTAACATAGCTCTCTCAACGTTAAATGCATCACGAAATTAATTTAAATTATCATAATCAGTCGGATGTAATCAAAATTTAATAAATCATGTAATTCTCTTCTTATTCTTCTTGAATATGAGACGTTTCATTTGTTGTGAAATAAAGAAAAAGAAATTTGGAGTTTCATAAAACCATAAGGAAATGAGTGATTTGATAGCAGACAGCTTATATATATATATATATATATATATATATATATATATATATGAGAGAAAGAGAAAGAGAAAGAGAGAGAGAGAGAGAGAGAGAGAGAGAGAGAGAGAGAGATAGAGATAGAGATGATAGAATGAGAGGAAGGGAGCATCATATGGTATAGGATGATTCAATCGAGTAGCCTATCAATCGATCCCAACGCTCAATTTCCCGTGTACCAGTAAGGGAAGTAGGAAAGCGTTGAAGCATTTACGAGCTAAACAGAGAAGACCCGACCAGACCAGACCAGACCAGACCAGACCAGATCAGAGTAAAGTAACCCAAAGTAGAGTAGAGCAGAGCAGAGCAGAGCAGAACAGAGCAAAGCAGAGCAGAACCGAGCCGAGTCGAGCCGAGCTGAGCTGAGCTGAGCTGAGCTGGTTCTCTTGACGATGATGATATAGCTTAGAGAGAGAGAGAGAGAAAGCTAGCTAATTGGACCGCGGATGTATCTAATCGAACCTAATACGAGCAGTCGCGCACTCGTGTCTCGGGCTTTGCTAACGGGCCATGAATTATCGATAAGCTCAAACGTCGTGCCACCTTGCATTCGCTATCAATGAACTTACACTACCGTCACTATCGACTATACTCTGTCGTCTACACTCTCACTATCTCACTCTATCTTATTCTCCGTCTCATTCGCTCACTATCACGTTCTCTCTATTCCCTCAACCTACTCATCTCTAGCGACCACCGAAGACAATGCGCGCGACATTACCACCACAGGAATGTTTCAACAAGGAGATATAGTCACGATAGTGAGATACCGAGCTCGGTAATCCATTTCTATCTTCCTTCCTTCTCTCTCTCTCTCTCTCTGTCTGTCTCTGTCTCTGTCTCTCAATATCCACAATGAGCAGATCGTAATTCGAACGCTTCTCGACTAGCCAGGATTAGCCGCAAATCGATTCTAGATCAATACGATACCGTGACGATTTCGGTGATATGTAGTAAGTAAGAGTGACAAGGATTTAATAGTTCATTTTGAAATTTAACTTAACGTTCGAAAAATATTTTTCCGAAGGATTGCATACCAATCTTTGCATACTTGTTTCGCGATCGATGACAGTCCGAGCTTTTCTACTTCTTTTCTGTTTTGATTTCTTTTCTTTCTCTCTCTCTCTCTCTCTCTCTCTCTCTCTCTCTCTCTCTCTCTTTTTCTTTTGTATTACGGGATATCATACAGCATACACTTTTTTATGCTTCTTTTCTTTATCTGTTTTCTTTTTTCTTTTTATTTTATCTTATCGAACTGTACGAACGTTTTGGTACCAATAGAAAAGTGTTGATGATAGTGATTTAAAAAAATGTATATATTTGTAGAGGAGAACTAATATTTCGATATTTGGGATTTTGGTATTGTTTTAAAACGAAATTCTAATAGAGAATTTTCGTTAGTTGAAGTAATAAAATGATCGATATACGAAATACGTATTTCTCGAATATTTAGTAATTTTAATGTATCGGAAAAATTGGGAGAAAATTTGTTTTCTTTAGAAACGTCCATAATTTCGATTATAATGATATTATAATAGTTATAACAACGAGATATTTTTATTGCGATTTTGATGCGATTTATTTTTTCAAAGAGAAAATGTATGTCATCGGGACTTATCGAATTTTCTGTAACGTTATATCGCGTTAATTATGTTTGAAGAATTGAATTTAAAGTGTTTTAATTCTTTGACAAATTCAAATTTATATAAGACAAAAAGATTAAACAGATATTAAATATTTGAATTTATTTAGACATAAACTTTTATAATATTATCGCTCGTAGAATTAGATTTACATTCTCGAATTTCAAAATAAAAATTAATTCATATTTATTAATCCGTATTTAAAATAAAACAATAAATATTATTAATTAATATATTTTATATTATATATATATAATGGATAGAATATATATATATAGAATAAATGTTATAAATAAATATTATTTTCCAATCATTTATATTCACGTCATGATCGATATCGTAATATGACTTTATTTTATTAAAAAATTGACTTTATTTTATCAAAAAAAAAAAAAAAAAAGAAAAATCCACATACATTTTAATATACTAATTAATTCCAGTAAAACAAATGTATATATATATATATATATATATATATATATATATATATATCTATACATATATACAATTACTATACATACGATTAACGTCCGTAAACCTACCGTCGAATCATTCAAAGATATCACAATTTCTACTATTTCTCTATTTGATTATTTAGACAATGAGACACCCTGTATATAATATGTACTCTTCCTAAAAAAAAAAAGAAAAAAAAATTTTAACGGATGAACCAATTTAACAAAATTTCAAAAAAAAAATAAATAAATAGTAAAACGAAGAGAATGATTTCAAAATCATTAGCGATGACCTTTGCATGACATATTTAACAAAAAAAGAAATTGAAAAACGACGTTAAATCAACGACATAAGGAAGAATACATACTCGTCGACTTTTATCTGAAAGAGCGCAAAAGATGCTCGAGATCCAACGTCGGACAATGCCGTCACGTTTCGAAGTACGTAAGTCTTCCATTACCAAAGCAAACGTTTTCGTTTTCTCTCTGTCCGCAGAAGAGGTCAAACAGCGAAAAGTCGATAAGGTTGGCGAACGTGAGGTTGGAGACATCCGGTCAATACAAATGCGAGGTATCAACCGAAGGTCCATCGTTCGCCTCGTTTCATAAAACCGCTAATTTAACAGTAATTGGTAAGTAGCATATTCCATAAAAATCAATTTATCAATTGATTTATTAATTAATTTATTATAAAACAATAACGACAACAAATAGAAACTAGTGAAGAGGAATAGAAATGATTAAAAAAAAAAAAAACAAATAAAAGAGACATAAAAAGACATGAACGATTAAGTTGTAACTCAATCTATATGACAAGGTACACATGTGTACTTTATAAATTTTGTCGTCGTTGTTGTTTTCCCCTCTTGTCCATTATATCTTTCTATTTTTGTTCGTTTTTTTTTTTCCAATATAAAAATCTCCGTTTCACGTTGGACGTAGAAAGGATAGGGAAAAGAGGGTTGGTGAAGGGGTTAAGGGAGGGTGCACAGAGAAAGGGGAGGATTCGATGAATGAGCTCTCAAAAATAATGTTCGTACGTTACGACTCGAAACGGTTTTACGTATCCACCGTACGTAACGTTCGATTCTTCCCGCAAAAACGTAAATCACTTTCGTGCGACAAGAACGAGGGATATATATATATATATAAAACAAAACAAAAAAAAAGAAGAAAAAAAAGCGAAACGAAACGAAACAAATAAACAAACGAAAAAACGAACGAACGAATAAAATGTAAATAAAAATAAAGAGCCAAAAAAAAAAGAAAAAGAAAAAGAAAAAGAAAAGAAAAGTATCGAGAAGAGAACGAGTTTAAAGTTTGATGGAAGAAAGAAGGGGTGAAAAGAGGGAGGAAAAAGAAATACACATAGAAAGATACCTTTTACTATGAACCAGAGAAGAAGAGCTAGCTATCGAGATTGTCGAACGATCGATTCGCCATCTACAAAATTTGTTTCTGTCTGTTATCGGACGACACGGAAAATTCTTCAAAAAGGAAATAGTAAAAGAAACCGATCTACTAAAGAACGAACGGGTGCGGGGAAGAAAAAAGAAGAAGAAAAAAAAAAGAAGAAGAAGAAACACACACAGAAGAAAGAAAAAGAGAGAGAATATCTCTGGTGTCGTTTATCACCATTCATCATAAACAGAAGTATTCACGAGTTGGTTTTATCCCATCGAATCTTTTTCCGCGAGATCGCACGTTCCTTTTTCCCCTGCGGAAGCAACAACTTGATTTCGCTAGCAATCTTCTCGCTTCTCTGTTATCCTTTTTCCACCATAGAATGTATGTATGTATGTATGTATGTATGTATACAAAAGCAAGCTCTCAGTTTTGTTTTCTTCTCCCTGAGAAAACCCCCCTTAGAACGGAGAGGAAAGAAGGAAAGAAAGTAGAAGGGAGAAAAATATAATATAATGTTTCCCGAAAGGAAGGAAAAAATATTTATGTTGTGCGAGGATAAGCGTTAAGACAAAAAAGAAATCGAACGATTTGTAATATCGTTCGCGATTGATCATGGTTGGAATCTATTTTTTTTTTGTCTCTCTTCTTTTTCTTCTTCTTCTTTTTTTTTTTAAAGATTGATTCGACGATATCGAGAAGTAATCTTGGAATTAATTTTTCAATGGATATAGGTATGTCTTTTTATTGATAATCTCGTGTAAATACATGTAAATATATTTGTTCTGACGTAAGTGATTAATAGTCGTATAGTATGTACGTTTTGTAATGTATTTTTAATACACTTGTATGTTAAATTGTTATATTTAATTGTTGATATATAATAGTTTTGTTCTTTAGTATATTTGTGTATTTTAATTTATATACTATTTGATATATGAATAATTTTTTGTTTTGTCTACAGAAAAGCAGAAGGAAATGATGCGATGATGAAATTATTATTAAATTATATTAGATAATGCTATCGATATTATATATATATTTCTTTTTTTCTTTGTAGATATGAATATACTATTTACATGAAATTATTAATAAAAACAATGTAATTATTACTGGCAAAAGTAAGAAAAATAATTGTTATTAGCAAATTCAAACTACTGTAAATTATTATGTATGATTAATATATTGTCTTATACACATTGTGCTTATTTAGATATTAAATATTTAATATTCTCGAAATTTATAAAATCTAATCAACGAATAATATTAAAAATTCCAAGATTACTCGTTAGACAATTGAATTTAATTAAAAATTACATAATATTTGTTTATCAAAGTTTTCAAAATCCAATTACAGAGTAATACTGAAAATATCATTATTACTTTTTAACCAATTCGACGTTATATACTTCGCATTTAGTATTATATTGTTATTACAATCCTAACAAAATCTTGATATTGAAAGTATATCATTAAGGACGATAAAATTCGTTTTTCTTTTCTTTCTTTTTTTTTTAAATTTCTAAAATCTGATCGCGTTTATCTCGTTATGGTTCACATAAATAAATTCGAATGATACGTACGAATTGATAGAATACTCTTGTTACGAAAAACAAACGAAAAAGAAATGAGAAGAAAGTGCATACGCGGTTATTGAAAAAAAAAAAAAAGAGAGAGAGAGAGAGAGAGAGAGAGAAAGAGAGTAGAAATCATAACGTCGTCCTCGATAAAATACAACCGATTTGCGAATGGCGAAAGCTACGTTCATCCTTATCTTGATCGCTTGGAAATTCGATTGGAACGAGAAAATACAAACAAATACCTATACTTGGAAAATTGAAAAGCGAAGCACGCGAAAATTATTTGATAATAAATATTCTCTTGTTTTTGAAAATACGTATACATATAACCGGGACACGTAGATAATCTATTATATCATTCCATTCGATAACGAGAATGCATACGAAATAATTTCGAATTGAATGAGAAACGTATATCGGCATACATGGAGTAGATTATTTTAATAGAAATATCAGAACACGATTTTCCACGATCGTATATATTGTAATGAAAAATTATTGTTTTTAATCATCTACAACGTCGTGTAATTGTGATTGTTACTTCATAACACAAGTCCTTTTCTATCTTTTTTTTTTCTTTATGTTTCTTTTTCTTTTTTTTTCTATTCTCTCCCTCTTTTTTTTTTTTTTAAATCAATATATAAGTGATTCAGTAGAATATATTTACAATGGTTGAAGTAATTAATAGTTGTATAGTGTAGTATATATTTTTAATATATTCATACATCAATATTATTTTATTTTTAAGTTTCATATTCTCATTTATATATTACCATTGAAATATTTAATAACATTTAATACATTTATTCATTATTCTTTTTTGTGTCTACGAAAAGGAAAAAGAAACTGATATAGTAATAAAATTATTACTAAACTATATTAGATATTATCGACATTATATATATATATATTTTTTTTTTTCTTTGTAGATATAAATCAAAATTGGATTATAGATATTTCTAAGATAATGATATAAAAATGATTCGTAAAAATCTGTACAAGTCCCTACGTAAACGTATATATCTATCTTCTTATTAACTCATTTAAATAATATACTTATGAAATATCTAAAAAAAAAAAAAGAAAAAAGAAAAGAAAAGAATGAAGATACAGGAACAAATATAGATTATAATTTTTACGTTACGAATATAATCTACTGTAAAATAATCCGAGGATAATGAAAAATTATCTTACAAGACGTTACAATAATTAAACGAAATGATCGGATGGAAGATAATACGAGAACACGATAGAGAACCATTTCCTTCGGTACTTTCATAATCCTGGACCAGTGCTTCGTAATTATTTCAAACGGTTTAATTCGAGCAGTGCTTGTGTCGTTAAACACCACCCACGCCCATTTCCTCCCCACTACTTTGCCTTGTACGATCTACCCTTCTTACTCCTTACTAGGGTAGATTCCTAATTGTTAATTAGAAAGTAACGCAGTGGCCTTTATTAAACGTCTCGGTATACGGCCATGTCCAACCACGTGGCGCAACGAAGCGTAGTTAATTGACTATATCTACTGGAAAGTTCACTCCATATATATATATATATATATATATATATATATATATATATATACATATGTGTATGTGTAAATATATATGTAAATATGTATGTATATATCCTTGTGTTGTATGCACACATATTTGTATATATGTGTGAATGTATGTATTGATGTATGAATATACATATATATGTATGTATATTTGTATATGTATATACATTCTAGCATATGTAAAAAGATCGAATTTTAAAGTTTAAAGGAAATAAAAAAATTCTTTCTCTCTCTTTCTTTTTTCTCCTTATCCGATGATAACAGAAGGATTATATAAAAATGAGAAATAATTGTTATACAGAGAAAAGAAAATAATTCGTATTAATTTTAACTACGCTTTGGTATATGAAAGAAGTAAAGATCAAAAATGAAAACAGTAGAGGGATGAAGTACAGGATTTACTCGTTACTTTTTATAATAAAAATACCAAATCTTACTCGAGTTATCCTTAATCTTATTTTGCCGTCATTTTGCATCAAGATTGTCTTGTGCATTATTAATATCTTCAAATCATTAGAACGTTATTCATCTTTAAAATACGCATATGTACTTAAAGATATTTTTCATATTTTTCGACTTTTGTATCATTTTAACGTATGAAAAAAAAAGAAACGATTCTTTTATATAAATAAAATTTTTTTTAAATTTATCCAAATGTAAGTTGCGACTTGCATTAGTATAATATAATTATACTGTAATATATTAACAATATATATTATATATATTCCGAGTTATTAACGAGTTATAACAATGCTTTTAATAAATAATAAATAATATATAATACAATATATATATATATTATAATGTAAGTTACAAAACAATTTATAGTACAATATAATATAATTATGATATAACTAATGTATATATATATATATGTATATTATATTAAATACATATATATTTTACTCCGGAATACTATATTACAATTACAGTCATATATACAATGTTATATTATACTATATGCAAGGATTATCAATACTACTTCTTTTTTTAACATAACATAAGAAAAAATTATATTAAAGAACAATATGAATTTAAGACGTAAAGCAATAAATATATTGGAAATGATCAACGCGGATAAATTCAAGCATAACAAGAATAATATGATCGTTCATATTTATTTGTACGACACCATGACCGAAAATATATTCACTGGAAATGTTTTCATATCTGAGTTAATTTACAACGTTAGGAGACAACCGGATTGGTCACAGATTCCGTTTCTTCTTCTTTTATTTGTCACTGACAAATCGTTTGGTACATTTCCACGTCGTATTCGTGCATATGAGAGAAAGTCTCGTTCCGTGTATGGCAAAGTGTATGCCAAAAGCACGTTCCAAGTGTGTATTCCATGGAGCCATAGAATCTACTTTAGCGTCTACCACGAAATGGGAGTGCTGCTTCAGGGATTTTCCTTTCTGAGGATACGAGGAGAGGAGAACACGTAGAAGAGTCAGCGGATTTATTTAATGAGGAAATAATGCAAGGTCCGGTTCCATTTTCTTCTATTTCTTCGATATATATATATATATATATATATATATATATATATATATATAAAATCGATTTTTATGAAAGGGAAATATATATATTTTTTTTATTAATATTAATCGTTAAAAAGTATCAACCGTGAGATATATCTTGAAGATTGTATGAAAAATTTAAGGACTGTAATAGAATTAATATATGGGTTATTCGTTGTTTATATAGATTTGTTAGTGTTAATTAAAATAATAATATAAAATATATAAGTATATATATATATATGTAGTTTTAATATTTAGTTTTAATAATTAGTTTGGGATGATAGATAACAGCTTTCAAAGGTTAATATTTTATTATGTATAATATTATATTATCTATAATAATATAATATAATATATTATTATATATATTAAGAATATATATAAATAGCTAATTTGGAATATATTATACTTGGTAATTTGATAATATCTTTTAAAAGTTATTATTATATTATATAATATAATACTATTTTATTCACTAATATAATAGAATATAATATAATATAATATAATATAATATAATATATGTGTATATATATATATATATGTAGTTTTAATATTTAGTTCTAATAATTAGTTTGGGATGATAGATAACAGCTTTCAAAGGTTAATATTTTATTATGTATAATATTATATTATCTATAATAATATAATATTATACTAGGTAATTTGATAATATCTTTTAAAAGTTATTATTATATAATATAATATAATATAATATAATATAATATAATATAATATAATATATGTGTATATATATATATATATATATATATATATATATATATAATCAGTTAATTTGGAGTAATACTTGATAATAACTTTTTATTATTAAAGATTATATTATATAATATTAGATATATTAAAGATTAACATTACATTGCGTATAATAATATAATATAATATATTTATATATAGATATATTATTATTAATAGATATTACCAGTTAACTTCGATACTTGATAATAACTTTCAAGACTTAATATTATACTATGTAGTCTCTGAGTCTATTGCCACCCATACAAACTAACGACCATAAATGAAACACTTTGGCTAAAATATGATAATATTATGCACGAGTTGAATTGCCGTTGAGAGTGCAATAGCACTTTTTAAGATGCATCGTTCGTTCGTAAAAAATCAACTTAATTATACTTCAACTTCCTCTTCTTCCTCCTCTTTCCCCTTTATTCTTTCTTTTTCCATCAGTTTGATTATCTTTGATAGTAGGATTAAAAACAACCCTATTTCGATTGCATGACTACTCGAACCATAAAATTAAATAGTCTATTCGTATAACCATCAACTTCCCATGAAACGTGTCATCGAACTATATCACGAACTATAATCCACGAAGTTTCTATCCGTCCATTCCGAAGGAAAAAATAAAAGGAAGAAAATAAAAAAAAGGAGAGAAAAAAAATAAAAAAAAAAAAAGAATTTCACGAGACACTTTTCGAACCGATATCGTTACGCACGATTAGATAACGTCGATCGATTGAAAATAATCGTTTGATCGTTGATATCCAAACGAAAGGGACTCGAGCCGACGATTTTAAAAAGTTCGAACATAAGAACCGAAAAATATAGAGAGAAAACGATAGAGAAGGAGAATAAAAAAGAGAGAGAGAGAGAGAGAGAGACAGGATATAGATCGTAAAATCGTACGATGTCGAATGCGACATAGTCATCTCATCGAAGTAAGTCGAGCGAATGTGTCAGCGTACCACCACAACT
Organism: Vespula vulgaris; assembly: GCF_905475345.1. Lineage (NCBI taxonomy): Eukaryota > Metazoa > Arthropoda > Insecta > Hymenoptera > Vespidae > Vespula > Vespula vulgaris. The sequence goes on from NC_066603.1 coordinate 3,515,952, forward strand.
ACCATCACTATCATCCCTCTCTCTCTCTCTCTCTCTCTCCTACTCCCACCAACTCACCCAATGTACTTTGAACGATGAGTAGAAAAAAGATAGGTGATCGAGGCTAGTTCTTCGACCTTCTTTCTCCGAGTCCCTTTTCTCCCTTTGGTTAAAATAGAACCAGCGAAGAAGGAAACAGGAAACTAAAATCGGTTTCTTTGTTCCCCAGAGAGATTCGAAAAAGGGGGTAGGAAGGGTACAGGGATGAGGGAGTGGTAGGGAGAATTGGAAGATCGAGCTGGAGCATCGACTTCTCTCGAAAAGAAAGAACACTCTTGTTTTCTGAGTTCAAGTCGAGTTGGACTGTCGAAACTGACCGGGTGGGTGGTGAACGGTTAGGTTGGATCGATCGGTAATCTACTTCTTAGAAAAATCCAAGAAAAATTGTAGGAAGGTAGGGATGTAAGCAGTAAAGAGACGAGATGAAGTTAAAGAATGGTAAGAAGAGTTACTGTTGGTACTATTGCTACTGTTGTTACTGTTGGTACTGGTACTGGTACTACTGTTAGTGCTGTTACTGGTGCTACTGGTGGTGAGGAGCGAAAGAAAGGTTGATAGAAGGCAAGAAGGTATGTTAGGCACGAAGATGATCGAGGGATTTGGCTTCTTTCCAGGGAGTCGGTCAATCGCCAGAAGATAACCGAGTTCGGTCTACGCCCAACCAACGACTACTACAATTCCGCGAGCAAAAAGTTTTTACGTAGAGAAGTAAAAAAGAGTGCTGATAGTTAGAAAGGAAAGAAGGAAGATATAGTTGGGGGTTTGCTAGGGGGAAGTCCATCAGTAAACGGATCGATAAAATCACGAGTTATATTCGTGTGTGTGTGTGTGTGTGTGTGTGTATTATAAATATATATATATATATATATATTATGTATATTATTAATATATATATAATATGTATGTGTATATATATATATATATATATATATATATATATATATATATATAAAACTAATAATATCGTTGACGATATTACTTTTAAAATTCAACATTTCATTTTCGCATTGAATATATTTCTTTATAATAAATTTAAAGATGGAATTATGTATAATATATTTCATAAATATATTATAAATATATATAACTATTTATTATATACTATCATGTATGTTATTCTTTTATATCATATATATATATATATATATATATATATATATATATATATATATATAAGTAATTTCGTTTGTTTTCAAATTTATAGCAAAAAAAAAATAGATACGATATGAGAATAAAATATTGAATTGGAAAATTAACGTCTATGATATTCTATTATTAATTCGATGATCGACAAGAAATTGCGCAAAGGTAACGTTGGAACACGTTTTATAAAAAATAAAAAAAAAAGAAAGTGTCTTCTTTGGCCTCGATAAGAGCACACTGAATCGGAAAGCAGTTCTTTCACTGCAGGTAAATGGGGCGAGAAGTTGGCCCGATATTTCATGAAAAATTATCACGTAACTTGTGCATCTACACACACACACACATAGAGAGAAAGAGAGAGACGGAAAGAAAGAGAAAGAGAGTGAAAGAGAGAGAGAGAAAAGTACATGACACAAGGCCATATTTTCTCGTGAGTGCAGAATTACGAAACGAATAAATCTCAGCCCTCTCGAGATACGGAAAATGATTATTTATCGAACGGATGTGACGTCGGATGCTGGTCGGGCAAGTCACCCGTCGCGAAGTAGCGACGTGAATAAGGCGGTCAAAGTTCCGGTAAGAAAGAGAGAGAGAGAGAGAGAGAGAGAAAGAAAAAAAAATAATATGAAAGAAAGTCCTGCGACGGTCTTCGTAGTATTTTGGAATTGGACTTTAAAAAAAGAACGACGTGGAATGGAAAATTATGGAAACAGTCGTTTCTCTTGGGAATGCATAATAATCGCGAAACAATTTTAAAGTAGCAGTTTGCAAGCAAAGGAAAAAGAAAAAGAAAAGGAGAAAGAAAGAGAAAGATATATATATATATATACATACAGATAGAGAGAGAAAGAGATATATATATATATATAGATATAGAGATATAGAGAAAGAGAGAAAAAGAGAGAGACGACGACGACGACGACGACGACGACGACATCGTTTTATACGGATATGCAAGGCAAACTGGGTCGAACGATGCCTTTGACGATTTTCCTGCCAAACGGAATCTGAACTTTCTCAGATTTATTAAGTACAGTGTTCGAAGAAGAAGTTTTCCCTCGTTTAAAAAGTTAACGTATACGTAAATAGATAGATATGTATATTATATAAGTACATAGGTATCATAGGTACGTACATAGATACTTATGTTCCTTGACAAATTGTCAGTCGTTAAGTTAAATTATAATAGATCGTAAAGTTTCAACGTCGGATCATTTCCTAAAACAATATTAAACTGAATAAAGCAATAATCGTTTGGGAATTCATTAAGCTTAAACGATGATCATTCGAATAATTTAGGTAATATCTTCGAACTAATCAAATGTTTATTTCATATCTAAAACAATATCATCGACGTTATCGCGATCGTTAAATTTAGATAAGTGATTATCTAAACTTAGGCGTTTCCTTAACGTTAACTTGAAGTATCGTCCTTGACGATGCCAACAAGGGAGTATCTTCGAGTTTCCGTAAAGATATTGGAGGACTTGAATGTCTATACACACATACATACATATATAGATACATAGATACATATATATATATATTGTATTTGTATATATATGTGTATATATATATATATAGAATCCTCCATCCGTATTAAGGGTAACGATCTCAAAGCAAGAAAATAGACTAGTCTCTCAAGCGAACGAATGAATTTCTATTGGAGACAAAAAATGGGCAGATGGTCGCGGATTGCTCTGTTGTGACATAAAAGTAACGAGCGAAGGAAATTAAAGGCGGAAAAATAAAACAAAAAAGAAACAAAAAAAAAGACGAAAGAAAATAAGGAAAGAAAGACCGAACGAATTCGAAAAATAAGAAAGAAGGAAAATATTTAGAAAGGAAAAAGAGATAGAAATAGAAAGAAAAAAGCGAGAGACAAGAAAAGATATGGAAAAATAGAGAGCAAGAAGGGAAGAAAGAAAAAAGAAAAAAATGAAAGAAATAAAGAAAGAAGAGGTTAAAAGAGAGAAGAAAGATCGAACGAAGCAACGAACGAGCGGAAGCATAGGAAACGATGAAATCCGGTAAGCCCTCCTTCCTCCTTCTCCTCCTTCTTCTCCTCCTTCTTCTCCACCTCTTCATCCTCCTCCACCTCCTCGTTTCTGCTTAATAATACAGAGCAACCATATGCCTCCGTAATTCCGCGATTTCTATGATAACGATACGCCGAGCTCGAACTTCAGAGTCGCTCGAGGGAGATTATGTATCCGTGAAGACGGAAACACTCGAGTATACGCACTTATCTCGATCTAAGGGAAATATTCGACCTGCTAGTTGCACTTATCTATGTGTATGTGTATGTACATATGTGTATATAATATCACGTATATAGAAATCTTGATTGTATTCAACGTAAGAAATTGTAAGAATCAATTTAATCGATCTTATCTTTCGATTGTATCAAGCCTTGATTATTTCGAAGATATAATCATCCTATTTATTTGAGTACTCGTTGAAATTTTTATATAGTTATTTTATTTTGTAATTGTGAAGAATCAATCGAACGAATCACTATAAGTATATATATATATATAATGTATACACGAAGTATATATAATAGCAGTATATTAATAATATATAATGGGATGTGAAGTGAGAAGAGGGAAGTTAAAAAGGAACAAACAGAACAAGAAGCAGAAAAAAGAAAAGAGAAAAAGAAAAATGGATATGTTTTTTATTCCATTTTTGAAAATCTTTTTTTTTGCGATCCTACTACTTTCTTTTGTATTTCACTATTTTTTTCTTTCTCTCTTTTTTTTTTTTCCAACAAAACTCGAAAACGCGCGCGTGCGTCAGAAACGACCGTTCGACCACCCTTTACCTCCTTCCCTCACACCCCGTACATACCACCATACCCCGTAACGCTTAATTCGTACTTCAAACAATTGCACGAACCACCGGCAGCACCCTATATCGTTTGTTATATAGGTTACCACAGAAATAATTGAATTAGGCGAGCGAGCCGAAGCTTAAACGGATTTCGAGGCCCGACGATGATTCCACTAATTTCGGGCACTGAGAGAAGTGGATATAGATAGAGATAAAGATAGAGATAGAGATAGAGATAGAGAAAAATGCGAGAGAAGAATATTAAAAAAAAAAAAAATTTTCGTAATTTTCAAGTGTTTCGACAAATTTCAATCAGTTTCCATGGAAGGTAGGTGGGTCGAAGAATAAGAAAAAAAAAATATGACAAGAAAAGAAAAAGAAAAAGAGAGAGAGAGAGAGAGAGAAATACAGATAGAAAAAAGAAAGAGAGAGAGAGAGAACTTGTCTTCTTTCGTGAATTTTTCCTTTCTTTTTTTTATACTTACTTCAAAAGTTCTCCTCATCAACGAATTCTCTTTCTCGAAACGCGAAAAGATCGGCGGATTTTCGATAGGAAATTCTGCAAATTCGACGAGAAGTATACCTCGAACAAACAGCGAAAGAGAGATACCTACTTTTCGTTCGACTGGGTTCGAAAGAGCGTGGTAGGGAGTAGGAGGAAGGAATCAATCGAGATTACGAATACCGTCGAAGCGAGAAATTAAATGGGACATATCCGCTTTTCAGAAAGTATACATCAATGATTCGAGAGAAAGAGAGAAAGAGAAAGAAAGAGAGAGAGCGAGAGAGAGAGAGAAAAAGAGATATGTTGGTCTACGTTAGAAAAGAATTCGCTGAACTACAAAATTTCATCTCCTAACGGGTGGTGATCCGTCGGATAGGATCGTTTTTTTGTAATTTCACTAATCCATTCTAGAAATGAAAAATCTCAAACAAATTACGGGAAAGAATTCTTTTCGTTACTATATATATTTGATAGATAGCAAAATGGTAAAATTTATGAAAGTTAATGAAATCGGAAAAGAAGTGGCAAGAGAAAATAAAACATTTATTTATTATTGAAATACTTCTTTCGATCGATATTATTGTTCATCTTTTTAAGAATTTTTGTAGTATTTAAAAAGAAAGAAAAGGAAGGGACAAATAGATTTTATCAATTCTTATATAATCTTGCCGTTCTTCGTAATAATCTTTTTTTCTAAGTAAATTGTTTTATCGCACAGCATAATGATTAATGATTAAACATTTAAAAAAGAAAGAAAAAGAAGAAATATGTTAGAACAAATGGCGAATTTTTGTTCTTCATTTCGAAAGATCGAAAGAAATTGTCTCTACGTTTCAATTTTTTTCTCATTTGACTAAACCCATACGAAGATTATTTTTAAAAGTGATTAAAGACCAAAAGAGAGAGATAGAGAGATTGATTTGTGTTAGAAAAAAATTTATTGTCTAGAAAATATCATCTTCTAATAGTTGGTGATACCTTAGATACAATCCATTTTTGTGGATGAATCTAATCCATTGTAAATGAAAAATCTTAAACAAATCTTTTCATAATTATATTTGTAAGATAGTAAAATAATACAACTTATAAAATTTGATAAAAAAGAAAAAAATCTTATTTAAACGCTTATCGATTTTATTGTTCATGTTTTATCAATTTTTATTTCTTTTTTTCTTCTTTAATACAAAGGAGCAAGAAAAAAGGATGAAATAAGTGTGGCAATAATTAAAAAGAAAATAATAATAAGAAAAATATTCTTTATCAATTTTCACATACCAACTTCAATATACAAATCAAATCCCTTCGTAGTTATATTTGGAAGATAACAAAACTTGAGAAAAAAGAAAAAAAAAAAACATTATTTAAACACTCTCATCGAGCTTATCGTTCACGTTTGAACAATTTTTACTTCTTTCTTCTTTTTTAATACTTAAAAGAAGAAAAAAAGAATGAAATAAGAATAGCAATAATTAAGAGAAAATAATAATTAAAATAATACTCTTCATTAATATATTACCTTCATATATACAAACTTATTCCATCAAACTATGAGAATATTTATCGATTAAACGCCTTTTAAAAAAAAAAAAAAAAAAAAAAAGAAAAAAAAGAAAAAAGTATCGAGAAGTAAGATTAAAATAAATATGAAACTTTATAAAATAAATACGAAACTTTTATGTTTTCGTTACTTCGAAAGATAAAAGAATCGTCTCGGTGTTTTAGTCTTTTCCTTCATTTAACTAAACTACATCCATATACGAAGATTGCTTTAAAAGGTGATTAAAGACCAAACGAGAGAGAAAGAAAGAAAGAGAGAGAAAGATAGATAGATAGATAGATAGATAGATAGATAGATAGAGTGCAATTTTTCATCGTTACATCGGTATCTCGCTTTGTATGCATCCAAGTCTATAACTACGTAAGCCGTTCTTCTCGTAAAGCTATCCGAGTGGACGCGAAGCGAAGCGAGGTTTCGATGATTAAGAGCGACCAACCCCTCGAATACAAAGGGAAACGTGTAATCGGAATCCGAATGTACGAATGTATATATGTATACATATGTGTATATGTACACATGTACGTACGTACGTACGTACGTATGTATGTATATATATATATATATGTATCTGTATATTTACGCAGCCACAAATTGGAATATTAAGGGGTCAAGATATTACAGGTACTTGGCTCGAACAATTTGCTATTGCTTCTAGTTACGATTGAGAATAGGAAATAATAAATAAATGAAAAAAAAAAAATATATTATCAAGACCAATAAAGAAACTTTATCTTTGAGAAATAATTACCGATATCTGATCGACCCGTTCAAATTGTTGTTTTCTTGTTTCTTCTACCCCCGTTCTGTTCGTAATATTCGAGGTAATTATTTTTCTGATATAATGTTCTTCTTTTTTTTTTTTTGTTATCATTTTCGAGACGATTGAATATTGTTCTTGGATCGATGAAAGAATGAAGAAAGGAAATAAAGAAAAGAAAAAGTTCGATCGATCCGATGATCTTCTTAATTTATATTTTGATTGTGGATAGAAATAATTGTATCTTTTTTCTTTTTTTAATCGGATACGTTCGAATAGGATTAAGAGATTTTTTATTTTTTTTTTCGAAACAATTACTTATTATTATTATTATTATTATATATATTATTGTTTATAGTTTGCTCAAATTGAAATCCAAGTCGAAATAATGAATTATTATATATATTTTTGGAAACATATATAAAAAAAAAGGACATTGTTACACGAGCTCCTATATGTCGAGTCTGACTCGACATGAATTTTTTATCTTCTTCAAAAATACTTTTACGTCGGGCGCGATTCGACACGTGTTTTACTTCTCTCTCTCTCTCTCTCGTTTCTGTTTTGTTTATTTTTTTTATAGGATATCATTTCATAAAAATTTTTTATTACGAAATGTCATATCTTTCGCAAAATAAACTATGAGAAACGATACGTATATTTTATTTCCTTTTTCTCTTTCCTCTTTAATACATAAAAAAGAAAAAGAAGAAGAAAACAAAAGAAGAAAAGAACGTTAAGACACCAATGAACAAAAAGAGAAAACAAGGAAATAATAAAAATAAAAATAACAATAATAACAAGAGATGCAAGCGCATCACGTGCAGGAAACAGAACGAAAAAGAAAGATCGAACGATGTTTGGATATAATTTGAAAGAACATCTCTCTCTCTCTCTCTCTCTCTCTCTTTTCTCGTGACGGCTGAAATTCAACGAAAGGATTTTCGTTTTACCGAAAACATTTCTTACGTGACCGAGAAAAAGAATCTTATAAAAATCTTTGGCTTTTTCAATACCGAAAGGTAAACCGAAACGGAAGAAGAGATATCTTTTTAGCAGACGTTCCTAGACGTAGTTACTCTTAGTTTTTCCTTCTTTTAAACGATTCTCTTTGAATGTTACCGCGAATGAATATTTATGATCTCTCCAGCCTCCCACCCTCCCACTTCCTCCTCCATGAATATTTACGATATCGAAAGTCTATGCCGGAATATCGATAGGACGCGCTTTATGCGCGTGTGCGTACAACTATATCGTTTACCTATACTATACACTTCGAAATATAAATTGTTCAATAAAAATTCTAAGGTAAAATTTCAATTTTGTCAATTTTCAATCGGTCTCGTCGATACCTTCTGCTAAATTTTATTCTTTATGAAAACAAACAAACAAACAAAAAAAGCAAAAAACAACGTAAAAAGGGAAGGATTTACATCGTAACATCGACGAATATAAAACACTCACATTTTTATAATTTACCATCGAAGTATATATATCTTTCGTTTAATAATTTCGAATTTAAATTGATAAATTGTTAATACGAATTTTATTTTAATAATTATATTGATCGAGTACAGGTAAACCATTTGTTGTTGTTTTGTCTTTTTTTAAATATTCGAATACTATTTAATAAGGGACAATGTGGTAACGAGAAGCACAGTAATATGGAAGAACATTAAGGAGAAATACCCCGTTCGGATTTATGAACATCCCTTATGCGAAGCACTCATAAGAGAGGCTCTGTGAATCGAATTAAAGGGGAACCAACGATCCGGAGCTTACGTAGAGAGCTTCATAAATGCGCTCCATAAATATCGGGGTGGAAAATTGTTCTAGAGAAGGATCGAACGTTTACGCATCGTGTTAACCTATTTTTATACTACGAAGAGAGCTTCGATCTTATATGAATACAAAGCTCTAACGTTGTTCTATATATATCTATACAATGTACTTTATGAATTAAATAATAATCGTATAATAATAAATCGCAAAAAGAGAAAGAAATAAATGAGAAGGATCACAGTCGATCTTAAAAATCGTAATTTATCGATATAAAAATCAATCGTTTTTGGATAAGTATATAATTAATCGTAAGATCGTAAGAATAAATATAATTTGAAATAATCTAAGATAAATTAAATTACGTAAGCAATATATACATAAATCGTTTTAAATCGTCTAATACAAAAGAACAACTAATATAAAATAGAGATCAAGGGACGATATTATAAACTAAAGCGTAACGCTTGATCTATAATTTGGTTTTCGTTTACAAAAAAAGAAAAAATATTTCGATATAATAAAATACATCGAAGATTTGCTACAGATACGAATAAAGAATAACAATTCTTTATGCTTTCTTATAATAAACAAAAAATTGGATTTAAAAGTTGACCCAAAGACGAAAATCAAAAATCTTAATAAAAGTATAAAAATCATTGCGAACAAAAAGTTCAAATAAAAATGAAATATGCACGAAGCGTGTACGAAGCGTTTAAACGAATATCAAAGACGATATACGAGCGAAGGAATGAAGCATTACCTGTCCAATTTAGGTCGTATAATTTTCTTAAATAATTTCTTCGAACACACATACACACACAACGAGTGCCGACGTAATAGCTCCCTGAACGCACGTATTCCTATTTTACAATTTTCCAGAAATTCGAATCAAGAGAAGCGAAAATTAGTAACGGTAATAGCACCAGGCGAAACGTTGCTAGTAAGTCTCTTTGAAAATAGGAAAGTCCAGCGAAATCCGTAAACCACGAAGGACCGTCGGTTAAATTTGTCGCTCTCTATATGTATCCTCCGTTTTGTGGCTGGTACCCTCAACATTGACTACAAGTGCGACCGTAAGTGCAAGAGAGAGATAGAGAAAGAGACAGATAGAGAGAGAGAGAGAGAGAGAGAGAGAGAGAGAGAGAGAGAGAGAGAGAGAGAGAGAGAGAGAGAGAGAGAGAGTCTTGTTTTACAGCGTTACCTTCCGGCCCAACCATGGCTTTCTGCTGGCCGCCATTCCGCAAATCCACTAGCTCCTACAAGCCCGTACAATCGTCGAGGAAATAAACTTCCTTTAGCGAGATATCATCCCTTCTCGTAACGTTACTCGCACGTACATACACGTACATATGTAATACGGATACGTATACCTACATCGATACATATACAACGAAAGCTTCCCACATTTTAAAGCGAAAACCCTTCGACATGTTTCGAGCCGCCATCGCGTATCGTTCGTATATCCTCGCTTGACCTACCAAAATCGTACTGAAAGATTACGCGAGTCTAATGCTAAACGTGATTTGCAACACGAATACGCGTTTAATCCCCTTACGTACTTAGGTACTTAAGTACTTACTTACTTACTTACTTACTTACTTACTTATTTACTTATTTACTTACTTGTCTATTTATTATTGCATATAACGATCTCGATCAAATCCGTCAAACGAATAACAATTTAATTTGTCTCGGGAGATTTGCTGATTGGTCCGCTCTTTTTTTCTCTTTTCTTTTTCTTCTTCTTCTTTTTTCGTTTTTTTTTTTATAATTTTCTACGAAACTGCATTTAATTTTCTTTTCTTTCCGTACGATCCATCGAAACGCGAACGAATCACTTTCTATTATTCATGGGATTGTTTATTTATTTTGTTTGTTTCTTCTGGCCTTGTTTTTTTTTCTTTCTTTCTTTCTTTCTTTCGTTCCTTTTTTTTCTTAATAATTAAAAAAAAAAAAAAAAAAAACAGAAGCATCGACATTTTCGAACAATTAACGCGAGGAATCGTTGTTAAATCTTAAAGAATCAACGTAACTAAGATAGATTTCATTTTAAGCGAGAAGTGATTATTTCGTTGTAAGAAACCCGTAGTGATTCTAATCTATAACTTATTTTTCGGGATTTTATTTGCAGCCAAAAATGAAAAATCTCAAGATAGGAACTATTAATTGAATCGTATTATTTTCTTTTCATATCGATTAATAAAATAAAAGACAATGAAATATCATCCCAATACGAATATTGATTCTTAATACGAATAATTTAATAATTTCGTAAACGTAAATAGAAATATCTTGTTGTTATCAAACGATATAAAGGCTATATTAATAATATACAATTTTATCTTGATTGGAATAGAATATAGAATATATATTTGTATCTGCGAAAACATTTATAGAACGCGGATATTTCGCGTTACCGAGATTTAGTAACGCATCCTGGTAGTAGTCGCGTTTTATTTTCTCGGAGAAAAATTCGATGCATAACCTTTTGTAAATCGGCGATTCAATCCGCAAACTCCATTCCCGAGTTGGAACACAATCATGAATTTGGAACACGCTACGATTCGTATTCGTATATGTAACCTACGTAGGATAGATATACGTATCTACCTACGTAGCTACCTAACTACCTAGCTACCTAGCTACGTACAAATACAAAGCGTACTCGAACGTGTCTCCTATACACTTGTAAATAACGAGAACACTGAATTATTTAGGTAGCAATGTAACCCTGCGATTTCTAACCAGAGAAAACTGTTGAAAACTTTCAAAGATCATAAAAACTTTCGAGATCGCAAAATCTAATATCGTTGTCGAATGAAATATCGGTCTGTGAGATGCATTAATGGATCAATTACGATAGAGAGAAAGAGAGAGAGAGAGAGAGAGAGAAAGAGAAGAGATCGATTTAGCTAGTTCTCTCTCTCTCTCTCTCGTGCACTTTACATACATATACACACACATATACGTATATATAAAATGTATATGTATATATATATATGTATATATTATGTATATATATATGGATGTGAGTAAGTGCTTGGACAACAGGGCGGATGTTTAATTGAGCATTCGGTCGCGCCAGGCTGAACGCGAATGTCTCTCATAATCCGGTGTACCAATTAACGCTATTAGAGACATCGAACGCAGAGCGAGGGACGCCGGCGGCAGTCTGATAAACTTGATCATCGATTACAAGTGGAGGTACACGGCCATTGACAGCCATAACGTGATCGTAAACGACTGCTAGAATAAAAATGAGAAAAGAATAAAAAGGGAGGATAAATGAAGAGGATTATATATATATATAAAAAAAAAAGAGAGAAAGAAAAGAAATGAAAAAAAAGAAAAAATGATAATAATTCCAATATTGTCATAAAAATCACGGGTCGAACCGATTCGCGATTTTTTCTACATTAATACGGATTAATTAATTATCGGAAATGGTATCGCTGGGAGGAGGAAGAGGAGGAGGAGTAGGAGGAGAGAGAAAAATAAATAAATAAATAAAAATGAACACGATTGATATCACGTATAAAATATCTCGTGAAATCTGAATTATTTGATCGAGAATTATTATATAGATATACGCGTAGATAGATTTCTGAAGTGAATAGATTTTCCTAGGAATTCGTTTTCGATTTTCGATTTTCGATTTTCTCTCTCTCTCTCTTTTTTTTTTGTTCCTTTTCTTCTTTTTTATTTGATCGAATTAACACGTTAAACAAGGAAAAATGAAATTTCTCCTTTTCAGATTCACGTTGTTTCAATTTGATTCGATAATACCGGAGGAAAATTTATATGAGAAAATTATTAAATTAAATGTATGATTAAAATGAATATATGAAATATTCGAATTATCTTACGTGTATCTCTATATACACACGGGCACCCTACACACGTACGCACACGTATACCTACATCACCTTACCTTACATATACCTATATAAATTGATATAACATCGAACAATAGAGATATATCGATAATAAAAGGAGAAATAAAATTTTTCATCAAATTTTATCCTTCGATGATGTGTTAAATACGATTCTCAATGTATCAATCTCTACTATATATATACATACATATACACACACACACATACATATATATATATATATATATATATATATATCGTAGAAAAGCAACGACATATGAAATACATGGACGTTACCGTAGACACTCGAAAGTTATAACTTTCACGTACCATTCAGCGTTGAATTTACGTTTCCAGCTCTTCCGGAACGAGGACCGGAAATCACGGGCTTATCCGAGCACTACGCCGTTGGCGAAAACGTGACTGCCAACTGTACGGCCTGGCCTTCGATACCAAAAGCCGATCTCCGCTGGACCATCAATGGAGAAACGGTAAAGTATTTACGATTCTTTCCTGTACACGTGTATATGAGTATACGCATACATACATACTCGCGTATATGTGTGTAATACATATGTGTGTTATGTATATATACATCTAAAAATAGCCATCTATTTTTCTTCGATACTCAAGTTCGATCGTTTCATGAAACGATCGAGAAAGATTTCTTAACGATCGGATATCGACTTTTCTTCCTTCCGATTGGAAACGACCGATCTATCAACAAAAAAAAATATATATATATATATAAATATATCATACACTTTCAACAACGGCAAACTTATCTTCGAAAAAGTTTTACAGCCTCAATTTAATACTCTTTCAATTTCTCTCACGTCTTTAACAAACGTACATTTCTATTAAGAACCGAAGTAAACGATATTTTCTATTGATTTCAATTTTTTCCTTTTTTTTTTTCTTTCTCGTTTCTTTTTCTTTTTTTTTTTTTTTTTATCGAGATACATCCTTCGACAATAATCGATAATCGTATTAAACGTTGCGTCCTAACGCGATTTTATCGTAGAATAATTTTAACTCGTTTACTTTTTGGAAATTTGTCCTGTGAAAAAAAGAAAAAGGAATGAAAACAAAAGATTGAGAAATCGATACTTCCTTATCGATCTTCATTTCGACGTTATATAAGATCTCTTCTGCTTTATAATAATGATTGATATTATAAAAGTTATAGTAACACATGAGTATGTATAATATTTCATTACTCAATTCAACTTTAGATTTCTCTCGTTTTTATCTTATAAATCTGTCTTATGCAGAAACGATATTATCGTATAATCGATATTATCTAACGAACGAAATCAACTTCGTTCTTCGAAAGATGATAACAATAAAAATAATAATAATAATAATAATCAATTAAATGTAAAATCTGATGTGATAAATCAATAATCTTTATATACTCATTCGTTTGAAAAAAAAATTTTTAACTATTCCAGAAACGATAGCAATCGATACTCTCTCTATCAATATTAATTTTTCTAATACATACATATATATATATATATATATATATATATATATATGTATATACATCTGACGTGATAAATCAATAATTTTTACATACTCAGTTGTTTCAAAAACAAATTTCCAACTCTATTTTAAAATTACTATTTTAAAAACGATAGCAATTGATATTCTCTCTAAATATTAATTTGTCGAATATATATATATATTATATATTATTTTATATTATATAGTATATATATAACAAATATATTATATACATTATATTATATTATATATATATATATACATCGATAATAATTAATATTAATCATCATCCTAACACAAGAAAAATTTCATATCCCAATGCAGGTTGCATTAATTTCTCTTTTTCTTCTCACTTTTATCCTTTTCATAAAAATGTCCCCACACACACACACACACACATTCCCTACAAACACACATACGCTCGCACATACACACAGCTAAACACTATACGTACATATACAGCAATAGAACGATCTTCGATTTTCCTAAAAGCTCGTTCCTCGGCAAGAAAATTAGATTTCAGCGTTCAGTTGATCGTCAACGGCGAAATCCTCTTTCCTCCTTTCTAGCCGAAGAATGCCAGCCCAAGGCGAATCTCATCCGCTAGGCCATCAACTTAAAATACAAGGGCGTTTGCTTTACTCATGCAAAATAATCTCAGCTCAGTTAAACCCCCGCGAGAAATTTCCTAGAGAGAGAAAGAGAGAGAGAGAGAGAGAGAGAGAGAGAGACCTTCAATCCAAAAAGGGGGTGGACTAAGAGGAGGGAGGGTAGGAGTAGATGGTAGTATAGCATAATAGTTATCGGAAAGAAAAATCTCCGTACGAGTTTCTTGTCTTTTTCTTCTTCTTCTTTTTTTTTTCTTTTATCGATCCTAAAGCTATCTGGAAGGGTGATAGAGAAAGAGAGAGAGAGAGAGAGAGAGAGAAAAGGTCGACGAGCAAAAGGGAAAGCGAAATCACGTATAAAAGTTCTCAGTCGTGAGATCTATCGCTGTAAACCAAAGTCTCGTTACTTCTTTCCCTTCTCGTGCTTTTTCTTTTCTTTTCTTTTTTTTTCCTTTTTTTTCGGTGTGTGTGTGTTTTTTTTTATTTCTTTTCTTTTTTACTTTTTTTCTTTCTCCGTCTTCTTCTTTTTCTTTTTCTACTTCTATTCGTTCCTGAAAACTCTCGCGGAGTCGGCGTTAAAGTTTCTCGCCTATAAAGTATCGAGAGGAGTTAGCCTCTCTCTCTCTCTCTCTCTCTCTTTATTTATCTATCTGTATTTCTCTTTCTTTCTCACATATATACATATACTCTTTTTTTCGTTTCCTTTCGTTTCGATTCGCTCGCTTTGACTTCTGTTTGAACGCACGTGTCACTTTTATCTCTTACGAACGAACGAATGAACGAACGAACGAACGAACGAATGAACGAACCAACGTACGTTTAATGTAAATTGAAATTTTTCTTCTCCCTTCTTGCTGGTTTGTTTTGCTTTTCTTCGTTTGTTTATTTTATTCTTTTTCTTTTCTTTTTAATTTTTTTATTTTCTTACGAACAAATTTTAGATAAAATTAGTAGGTTTTATTTAATTCGTAATGGATCATTAATTATTACGATTAGTATCTCGTAATTAATCGATATTTTGAATATGTATATATATATGTATATGTATATAAATATATATGTGTGTGTGTGTGTGTAATTATTGAACAACAATCAGTTATGCAAGTTATCGATTGACCGCACTACATATATTGGTTCTACATTACGATTGTCCGGACGATCGACTCATCCAATGAGCGTTACATGTATGCAGAACGTGGATCATAACCATGTAACATAATGTATGTATCATATCGTGTTAATTACAACGATAGGAAGAAGGTAGGTATAACGTGAAACTGCTACTATTATTCAAGTATGATGTATGATATGTGTAATATCATAATAACGTTGACTAATATTTAGTTAATAAATAACAAATATTTGTTTCTGAATTCTATAAATAATTAATGATAATTTAAATAAATGATTTAATTATAAACTTGATATCAATTAAACGTAAATATATTTAAAATAATTAAATAATATGTATATATATATATATGTATATCATAATTTTATATAATTAAAAATTGTAATAATAATAGTATCATTTCAATCATGATAGCATATAAAAGAATTCTTTAAATATAAAAACATATTTGTAATAATAAAATATCCAATTGAAAGAGAAAAAAAAAAAACAAGTCAATTCTTAAATAATTAATATTAGAAAAAAAAATAAACTAAAATTTGATTCCCACTTATTTTACAATAAATGATATATTCAAAACAAAAAATTTTTTTTTTTTAAATGATTACACTCGTCTCAAAACTGGATTGAAATTACCAACGATAAAGAGACACGATACACGATCTTCTTTATATATCCAAGAAACAGGCCGTGAAAAAACTCATACACGATCATCGAGCTAACATTTCCCACGTGTATATATCGATATAGAACACGTATAATACGTAGTAGATGGAAAAGGTAACAAAACCAAAATTGAAGAAAAA
>NC_066603.1:3535000-3575000 GCF_905475345.1 Vespula vulgaris
TCGCACTCTGAACCATCGTTGAAATTAAAATGAGAAGTAGAGAAAGAGAGAGGATCGAGAGAAAGAGAGAGAGAGAGAGAGTGAAAGAGAGAGAGAGAGAGGGAATATAAAAAGCGATATTTAATGATGTACAACTAACGTAGTTACTTTCTATATATACATATACATACATATAGATATATATATATTATATTTATATATGTTATATATTATATTATATTTATATATATGTTATATTATTATATTATATATATTATATATATTTATTGTATTGTATTTTTTACATGTATTTTATATATATATATCTTTTTTGTTTCAATTATATACACACACACATTAATTTTTATATAAAAAAAAAGAAATTACGTATACATAGAATATATAGATATATACATATACACATATATATATATATAGATATTGAAAAATCTATTGAAAAGCAATAAATATAGATATAACATATTTAACATGTACCATGCCATGTGCAGTATCATCGATGATATACGTTATAAATTTTCCATTCAGGTCGCTTGTATCACCGACCGTACACGCAGACATATTTATTAAATTAATACAAAACATCAAAGGATCTGTACGAATAAAATTCAAAAGAAAAAAAGAAAAAGTATAGCTTTACTTGAAACGTGTTAACAAAGGTATCGATCGCGAAAAGACGTATGATCGAGTGTAAACGTTATTAATATACATAACGTGTCAATCACTATTACAGAATATTAGTTTCGCTCTATAGTTTCTCTGTAATTAACAAGATCAATATCTAACTATTATCTACTACATAGATAAATCGATAATTGTTAATGAAACCTGAATTTTCTTAGAAACAAGTTAAACCGTCTGTCCAAAAAGTTCCAACGCTGGATTAATAAAAAATAGAAAAACGTGAAGATAGTGATTTCCTCGAAATAAAAATTCACGCGAAGGATCACTATGAGCCACACGAGTTGAACAACATCTCAAAGAAGGATTTTTATGTATGAGCATTCCGTGCATCGTATTCAAGTGAGGGAAGACTATATATAACATTTGAACCATTGACACCGCCATTTTAACATTTCTCTATTTTTTATTAAAATTAATCCAGTCTCGAAACTTTGTAGATAGTCAGTGTATAACACTTAGAAGGAATAACGAGACTTTTAATAGATTTTTGCAATACCTAAGAAAAAAGAGGAGAAGGAGGAGGATGAAGAGAAATCGTTCAGACTATTGATTCATATCGTATTGTATCGTATCGTATTTGAAACAAGGGGATGATGACTGACGATAATAAAATAACCTATGGACGTTAAGACCATCAAAGATTGCTTTCTCTATTGTATATCATATTTCAAAAGGTTAGTCGATCAAATCAATAGCTCATTAGCGTTTCTATAAATTTGTTAGGTTTCGATGTATTTCAATGGGATTTAATAGCATTGGTACAAGTATTGTATAGATACGAGAAGAGAGAGAGAGAGAGAGGGGGAGTACATGTTAACCGATTCCTATTAATAGGCTCTCCTATGCTTAAGTACAACAGATTATCAACTAATTGGATAAGCAGTATTAATACCCGAGGCTACGAGCTGACCGTACTCTTCATTAGATTCATTCAATATTGCATGGCAATACCACACGTACACACTTCACATCGTGTAAACTCCCGACATAAATGTCGCCGTAATGGCTCTTGCACTGTACATCGGTATACATTTAGTATATATATATATGTGTGTACGTGTGTATGTGTGTGTGTATATATATATATATACATATGTATATATGTGAACGTAACTATGCACTATTCTATACTCTGTCTTCCATCCAGTATCTCTGGAAATCCTGAAACGGTTCGCACGTGACCGAAACTATGTATATATGTATGTATGTATGTATGTATGTATGTATGTATGTATGTATGGGAAATCAGAAAACTCAGGAACTCGTTATCATGAAAGAAACGATAACGCTCGATTCTGTAAAGGTCTACGTTGCTGCCATACTTAAAACGAAATATTCTATCGCTTCGTATCTAAAATTTTATCGTTATAGTAAATATCTTAGCTCAAAGTTATTCGGACTTTAAGGATTTAAGATAAGAATGAAAATTTCTTTAGAGTGACTCTATAAACGATCTCACATATCTATATGTGTATATTGTGTGGGGGTGTGTGTGGGGGTATTATACGTTATGTTCGACAAATCGTATATCACTTTTAAGGTTATTGCTTATATTCGTCTTCGAGTTGAAATCAGTTAAAATGATCGAACCGAAATTTTACGAGAAATTCCTGGGGAAATTCTTGGCGAAATTATGGTGCAAATCGTGACTCTGATAGATTTCAGGAACGAGCTCGTCACGGCTCATTGAACAACTCGGTCGAACACTCCTCTCTATAGGTAACAATCTCGACCACCGTCACGCCATGCTACAAGTTTCTTCATAAAACTTTCAATGAAAAACAAGAAATATTCTCGGAAGAATTATTATTATACCTGAATTATTCGCTTAAATAATGTTTAAAAAACAAGAAAAAAAGGCAAAAGAAAAAAAAAGAAAAAACGATTAACGTGTTTTAAGGTAACATTTTTTTTATACTTCTCGCGGATGTCCAATTATTAACAAAAAAAAAAAAAAAATAATAATAAAAATAAAAATAGAATAATATGTAGTATACATAAATATTATCTGTTTTAAGGTACCATTATTTTTTTAATACTTCTCGCGAATGTCCAATTATTAAGAAAAAAATCCAAAAAAATAAATAAATAAATAAATAAATAAATAAAAAATTATAAAATTTCCAGCTAATATATACGTATATATAATATAGACATATATATATGTATACATATATAAAAATATGTGTATATATATATACATGTAAGAATGATACATTAAACATTTATAATCATAAAGAAACAATTTCTTTTCCAAATGGATCTCACGATTCCAATAACAAGTTTCCTAATCGTCGTTTACTTCGAAGCAGCCAATTCCAATCGGCAATCGACGAAAAAAGAAATCTGAGAAATGTTCAATAATAAATTGACGAATGTCAGTCGCCGCGAGCGAGCAAGTTCTCGTTAAGATTTCAAGAAATGCATCGAGATTCGTGTGAATATTTCAGTCGATCTCATTTAAATTGTATTTAGGTTGCACCCGTCCTCGTCGTCGTCATCGTCTTCCAACAGACGCCGACGTCTCCAATTTACCTGAGAAATTTTCACGTGGAAATATTTCCGCGCAAACGCGAGATAACCAATTTCCCTTGCTTGGAGTACTAGAAGGGTAGTACTAGATTGTAGTAGTGATAGTAGTAGTAGTAGTGGTAGTAGTAGTAGTAGTAGTAGTAGTAGTACTAGTAGTAGTAGTGGTGGTGGTGGTGGGGGAAATGTAGGTCGTATATCACACGACAGGTTCGACTACCAAGATGAGAATCCATAAAGTTCGTAAGAATTTTCTGATCTCTTCCGTATAAAATCCGAAAAAGTGACTGAGAGAGAGAGAGAGAGAGAGAGAGAGAGAGAGAGAGAGAGAGAGAGAGAAACGAAGAAAGAAATAAAGCAAAAGAGAGAGAGAAAGGCAAAGGACGAAAGAAAGTATACCACGACAAACGCTCCAAACGTTCGTTCCAAATTCGAACTTGCGATATTTCGCAAATCACGCAAAAATTTCAATGCCTTGTTCGGGACGTTCGAGAGGATATCCTTCGTTCCCGTTTTTTCCCTTTTACTCTTCGACCTTTCTTTATCCTTTTTCTTTTCTCTTTTCTTTTCTTTTCTTTTCTTTTCTTTTTCTCTTCTGTTGTTTCGTTTTATATGTGATGTTTTTCAATCGATACCAGGTCGTGTACAAGACCGTGTAAAAAGGATTTAAATATCCTTTCTCGTTACGTTACGTTACGAGCGTCTGCTTCTTTCTCTGATTTTTTTCTCCCTTTCCATCCATCCATCCATCCATCCATCCATTTATCTATCTTCATTTTCTTTTCATTTGATTTTTGACTTAAACGTACATACGTACGTAGAAAGTTGAACGTAGAAAAAGAGATTTGAATATCTTTCGATTGTAAGTGTGAGAATCGTCTGGTTCCCTTGATTTTCTATCTTTCTTTCTTTCTTTCTTCTACTTTTCACTTGTCTTATTCTTTTTTTTTTTATTTTTCTTCTTCTTCTTCTTCTTCTTCATCATCTTCTTCTTCTTCTTCTTCCTTTTATTTTCGATTTAACTCTCAACGAGCGAAAGAAGAACGAAAAAGATTTGAATGTCTGACTCGAAGCGTTATGATCGTCTGTTTGTCTGATTTTCTTTCCTTCCTACTTTTTCTCCTTCTCTCTCTCTCTCTTTTTCTTTCTTTTTCTCACTCCCACCCCCTCCATCTTTACCTTACCCTTCTCTCCCCATCTTCACTCCGCCTCCTTTTAATAATACATAGCGCGAATGGTGGAACAAGGATTCGTTAGGAGCAAAGAGATCGAACCGATTGTTCTCGGAAAAAGAAATTTACAAGCCCTTTGAGTAATTTACGCTTTTTCTCCCTGTCGTTCTTCTTTTAGCCGACAGCTCGAGACAAACTGTACATTTTTACGGCTTTCCGATAAGGAATTCAAGAGCTGAACACAAGGACTAAGAGGGACGCGACGGATAAGAATTGTACGACTTGTCGAAAGAAAAAAGAATAAAGAAAAAAAAAGAAAAAAAGAAAAAGAGGGAAAAAAAATAGAAGCAGCAAAACGCGTGTTGGATTTCCATCTAACGGCGCCATTGATTTTCCTTCCCCTCCTTCTACCCCTCACTATCTCATCTCTCACAATCGACCGGATTTTCAGTATATACTGGGTGATTACAAATTAAGGGCCAGTTGAATATCTCGTTTGTTAAAAGAGAGAGGAAAATTAGAAAAGAAAAGTGGAAAGGATCTATTTAAAGCAAAATTTCACAATTTTTGAGCTCGAATTTGTGTCGAGCACTTTTAAAAGCTACTACGAAAAAAATTGGAATTGAAATCGAAGTGGAACGATTCTTTTTTTTTTTCTTCATTTTCTTTTTTTTTTTTTCTTCTTCTTCTTCTTACTCTTCTTCTTTTTATTATTATCGTTTACTGTTGTATTTTGTTATATATTATTAAATGCAGGGTGTTTGGAAATTTGATACTCTGTATCTTTTTAATTATTATACTTTGTTTAATCGATCATCTTTAAAGAATGATGATTGATGAAACATTATTGTACAGGTCTAAAGTTAATATTAAGAGTTTTGTATTAATAATATTGAGACATTCTGTTCAAAAGTTGATTTAAAAAAAGGAAACTTGCAGGAATAAAATGATATATATATATAAATTGTTGCTACTCGGTAGTGTATGTATTAACATTGTAACGATAAACGCGAAATGTAAAACTAATTTTATCACATTTGGCAATTTTTTGATTGGTACTTAAAAAAATAAACTGTCTGTAATTTGTTTTACTCAATTATTTCAATAATTGATCAAAACGAAAACAACTGTTTGATAGAAAGACATTTAATATTTTATTTTAGATTTATTTAAGAAGATATTTGATATTTAATTTCATGTTCATATTTTTCTGAAAAGAGAATAATTATTCGGATTACTTTCCGTAATAGATTCGCATTTTGCCAATAAATTTTCGTATTTTTCTATGTTTCTTCTTTTACGTACGTTAAATTAAAATAACACTCGTTTTAGTTTCATCGTAATAATCGATTTGATGAAAACGTTATTCGAGTTCTTTAGACAATTAGAAGAAAAAAATTTTTTTTTCTTTTTAATAATGAAATTTGTATATATTTTTTATCCCGTTTCCTTTTCTTTTTTTTTCTTCTTTATAAAGAATGTCGAAACGTTCGCAAGTATAATTTAAAAAAAAAAAAAAATGTTCTTGTTTTCATATACCAAATTTATATTTCTTATTTGTTAATAAATAAAATAAAATTAATATTTACTTATTGATATAAATATTCAAAATAATTTTAATGATTTAGACAGACTATCTTAGGTGATTTTTCTTTGATATTGTATTTTCCAAAAATTTGATCAAGAACATCCACTTCGAAGTACGTTTTATTTGATAAAATGAAATTGCTTATAAAATATTTATCATCTTTGTCAATTATTGTTTCATTTATATTTAGTATTCAAAAAGTAATACCTTTTTCATAGATTTATTTTAGATTTTTATATATCATATATATCGGATTATCATATATCATATAATAGACGATCATTTTACTAGATTTAAATATATTTAAATATAAATGGTACGAAACTTGAAAATTCGAGTAATCGACAGAACATAAATCGTAATGCACAAACTCTAATCAGTTTTTTAAGCTCTAACAAAAGTCAATGCTCATTTAAACAAAAGATCTTCAATAATTCCTCTAATTGTGAATTAAATAGTACAAAATCTCTTGCTCATTTATACGAGAGTATCGTTAATACTAGAATTAAACGAAACGAATCCCAAAGTAAAACTAATCCTGAATAAAAATCCAAAAATTTTATTCACAGTAACCATAATGATAAAAGAGCAAGACAGACGTAAAAATAGAGAAGAAGAGCAAAGAAAAAAAAAATTAGCCAACGTAATCGTTCCATCGTTGAAATGAGATTTTTCTCAACTATCCATGTTATTTGCAAAGGATTTAAACAAAAAAAAAAAAAGAAAAGAAAAGAAAAGAAAGAAAGAAAGAAAGAAAGGAAGAAAGAAAGAAAGAACAAAAAAGATAGAAAGAAATAGGAAAAAAAGGGGAACGTTTGAAGATGGGATGAATTATGTCACGCCGTACAGGATTATCACGATGAAGCAGAAAATCCAGGAAATGTTCTTGTACGTTCGTATATGAAAAATGAGGTAGTACCGTTAATCCGACTTATCTTGGCACAAACGCGTTAAGATACCCGAACAAGGAATGTCAGGACGACGGGGAGGAGTTGAGTAAAGGTGACGGATAAGAAAAGACGGAGAAAAACTTTTTACCTCGTGAGATATATATATATATATATATATATATATATATATATATATATGACGAATACGTGACACACGAGACACGACGTATACTTGTGAGATTTTTATTTCTTTCTGTCGCGAGATCAACTTGCCGTAAATTAACTTACGAAGATAACTGTTCAAGTATATATATATATATATATATATATATATATATATATATGAATGTATATATATATATGTATATATACATATATGTATATATGATATAATATGTGTGTGTGTGTGTATGTATCTACTACTATGTTACTCAACGCAAGCTTTGTAGATTAGGATAACTCATATTTATTACCAATGTATGTACATATATACATATATACATAGATACGCAGGAATACGTAGGTTATCCAACGTATCCTGGATTGCAGTTGAAAACGGCAGAGAACATAAAAACCGAAAGTGGTTAACCGTTATCGTTTCCTTTTATCCTTTCCCTACTTCGACGTATCACAGATCAACGTTGGAATACGTATCTAACGAGAGAACGGTTTTTTATTTTTTTATTTTTTTTTTTCGAAATTTAGATTCGAAATGGGACATCCCTGGTGAACGTTACAACCGTGATATGCGATAATTGAAAAACTATTTTTATTACCGTTTTATTATCAACTCTTCAATTTGTTCGTTGTAATAACTTTTTGCAATAAAGAGAGAAAACGAAAGAGAAAAAGGGAGAGAAAGAGAGAGAGAGAGAATAAATTATCTAATTATTGAACGTTTAAGAGCATATTTCGAAAAAGAAGAAAAAAAAAGAAAAATAAAAAAACAACTGACTTCAATTTATTCGTTGTAATAACATTTTGCGATAAAGAATGAAAGAGACAAATAGAGAGAGAGAGAGAATAAATTATCCAATTATTGTACGTTCGACGTATCTAAAAAAAAAAAGAAAGAAAAGAAAAGAAAATGGAAGAAATAAAAAAAGTATACTTCGAAAAGATTCGAATTAAAATGGAGAAGTCGTTAGAATTACACGACAATTATATAGGATCGAAAGAATGATAGAAGAGGTAACGTTAGGTTGGACGTAGGGAGTTAATCAGTAATTCGAGCCCTTTCTGAAAAGGGAGAGAGAAAGAGGTCTTGTCTATGGGTTCGATGATGGCACACGTAGAGATCGAAGGCGAACGAGGGTGAGAAAAGTCGAAGGGGTTGGGTTGGGCCGGGCTGGGCCGAGTCGAGCTGGGTCGGGTCGGGTCGGATCGGATCGGATCGGATCGAATCGGTCCGTAGTACGTATTGGAAGATACGTGACGTCTGGTACGTGCCTCACCCACGGGATTTCCTTCTCGCCTTTCACGATTCTTCTCTGTTTTACGTGATATCCACTTATCGGTGCCTTCGTCGCTCTTCGAGAGCCGCCTTGCCTCTGGAAATGATGCGTACGTGCTAAGGGCGGAACGAACGAGTGAACACAGATAGATAGATAGACAGAGAGAAAGAGAGAGAGAGAAAGAGAGAGAGAGAGAGAGAGAGAATAAATGGAAAAAAATACATGAAAAAGAAGTGTAGTATTTAAGACACGATATCTACACGTGTATATGTAGACAGAACAGAGACAGGGACAGAAACAGAGACAGAGACAGAGACAGAGACAGAGACAGAGATAGAGACAGAAACAGAGACAGAAAGAGAGACAGAGACAGAGACGAAAAGAGAGAGGGAGAGAGAATAAATGGAAAAAGTATATGGAAAAAAATATATGGAAAAAATGAAGTATTTAAGACCATATATCTATACATGTATAAGTAGACAAAGACAGAGACAGAAACAGAGACAGAAAGAGAGACAAAGACAGAGACGAAAAGAGAGAGAGAGAGAGAGAGAGAATAAATGGAAAAAATATATGGAAAATAATATATGGAAAAAATGAAGTATTTAAGACACGATATTTACACACGTATAAGTAGATAGAGACAGAGACAGAGAGAGAGAGAGAGAGAGAGAGAGAGAGAGAGAGAAAGAGAGAAAATAAATAGAAAAAATAAATGGAAAAAATATGTAGTATTTAATAGGTTATCTACATACGTGTGTATATGTGAGAAAAGCATACGTGTGTGTCTGTGTATATTTATATCGAAACGTACATATTTCATGAGATGCGCTGATATTAAATTTGTATGTCGCTATCGTATCGATTGATACGTATACCTATACATACATACATACATACATACATACATACATACATACATACATACATACATACATACATAAATACATACATACATACATACATACATACATACATACATAAATACATACATACATACATACATACATACATGCATACATACATGCATACATACATACGTACATGCATACATACATGCATACATATATACGTAAATAGGTATATATATATAAAATATATATAAATAATTTTCTTATATGAATAATAACTACTACGAAAGAATAACTTTTCAGTAAACGTAAACGTTTTTAATAATAAATCCAAATTAATTTCAAATTTGTTAATGATTTGATTATTTATCAGAAACATATTGTTATTTCAAACGTTTTATAAATAATTCATTATATTGCTATCGTATAGGTCGATACGTATAACTCACATACTTATATATACACTTATATTTTTATAAATATAACTCACGTATACGCGTATAACTTATAAACATACGTACGTAGTTAGAATTTTGAGTGGAAAAAAAAAAGAAAAAGAAAAATGATTACTAAACGATTGAATTCGTTATATCAAAAACGTAATAGTCCGAAAGTAAATTCGAAATAAATTTTAATTCAAATAATATCTTCAATTTTCAATCTTAAATAATACATATAACTAAGTATATATATATAAATATACATATACAAGTATACTTACGTATATATATATATATATATATATATATATATATATATAAAACATAGAAGTACATAAGTATACATTGTGTACATTTATAACAAGCATGTAAATTTTATAATACGAACGCTCTGCTCGTGATACATCCCGTAGAAAAGTTTAACGAAAAAAAAAAAAAAAAAAAAACAAGAAAGTAAGAAAAGAAGAAGAAAAAAAATAGAAGAAAAAAGAAAAGAATGAAAAAAAAAAAAAAGATTTCCACGAGGATAAGCAAATGTTTTCTCTATCCCGTGCTAGTTCCTCACGTAGTAGCTATCTACCTACCTATGTACTACGTACGATAAAACTCAGCTATATGATATTATCGCGAAATATACAAGAGTACGCAGCCGGGGGGTAAGGCAAATATCAAATGTAGAAAACAGAAAGGAGATTCTGGTTATGCTCGAGGTTGAAAGAAATTCGTCCGCGATGGCGATCGTATTTAAAAAGTTTATGGCATTTTATGTTTTACGTTCCACTTAAAAGAATAAAAATAAAAATAAAAAGAAAAATAAAAAGAAAAATATAAAAATAAAATACACGCACACTCACCTTAATGTACATACGTACAAAGAAAATATAAGGAAGGATAAAGAGAAAAAAAAAGAAAAAAAGTCCCTTTATAAGAAAGACAAGCTCGTATCACGAGGCCTTATACCGCGAGCTAACCTAACTCCATGCCATAATACTTTATATCGTTGTTTAAAAGGTGCATAAAAAAATAAAGAGTTTGAAAGTATGCCATTGAAGCTTAAGATAATGCTAAGATTGCCAAGCATTATGTACAATGATTATAAAAAATATTCGCGCACTCTTTCAACCTCCTACTTCATCCTTTTTTTTTTTTTGTTTAATGAGTTAATCCTTGATTTATTTAAAATATTCTATAAGTTTATAACGAATGCAATTATTTTGGCTTTAGTTTAATCCGAGTTTGGATTTTGTGAAATTTTGATTTTATTTCGATATTATAAGTATCAACGAATCAAGTATGGTTATTATGGAAATATAAAAAATATGAATTTTCTTCTTACAACATATAATTTTCTTCTTACACTGATACTAATCGTCAACAACGATTCATAAGTTGTTGCGTTAAATAAGTTCATACGTATGATACTCGTGCTCTGCAATTTGTTTTCACGATATATACATTCTTTTAAAAAACATAATTATCTTCGTTCGGATTAACCCGAAGAAATTTTTTATTTGATTTCGATATTATAAATATCAACGATATTAGATATAATCGTTATAAAAATATAGAAAATATGTATTATAAATCTTTATCAATACTATCAATACTACCACTAACTATTAACAGCGATTCACAAATTAAGCTTATTTTAAATTAAACTATATAAAACTTTTTGAAAAGAAAAAAATATATATATATAATTATCTACGTTTGATTTAATCCGAAGAAAATCTATATTTTATTTCGATATTATAAATATCAACGATATTAGATATAATCGTTATAAAAATATAGAAAATATGTATTTAATCTTTATCACCAGTAATTATAAACATTATAATTACTATCACTATCAATACTATCACTAATTATAAACAACGATTCATAAATTAAGCTTATTTGTTGAAATATATAATACTCATATTCTACAATTTGTTTTCATAATACATACATTTTTTTGCTGAGAAGAAAGTCGCTTATAATTGAAAAGTTTTAACGAGAGGCTGAGGACTATCTCTCTCTTTTTCTCTCTCTCTCTCTCTCTCTTTATCGTGCACACATATATACAAGTGTACTCCGTGTTCGTGAACGACCGGCATTAACGGTGTGACAGACTCCCGAAGTCGCTTTTAGGAGAAAGCCGTAGGAATTAATTAACTTCGTCAGACTCACTTTTTTACTTAATTCCTCTCTTTCTTTCTTTCTTTCTTTCTATCTTTCTTTCTATCTTTTTTCCTTTCTGTTCTTCTCCCCGCCCTTCTTATTCCTCCTTTGACTACTTTTTTATTTTTTTAACTTCGCATCAGCTTCCATTCCGCAAGGTGCCGACGAGCTTGATTTTAATAACGCCTTTTGTCTTTAATTGGGTCTATCCAAAAAAGAGAAAGAGTTGAATTTAAAATAGGATGTGATTCTATGTATTATATATATAATATATAAAAGATCCTATATATATATATGTGTGTGTAGATTATATACGTACTTTTCAACGAGAACAAGTAAAATTTCT
Source organism: Vespula vulgaris (assembly GCF_905475345.1). Lineage (NCBI taxonomy): Eukaryota > Metazoa > Arthropoda > Insecta > Hymenoptera > Vespidae > Vespula > Vespula vulgaris. Next base: position 3,547,115 of record NC_066603.1, read on the forward strand.
GTTATTCATAGATTAAACTTGTTAGAGTATATATCTATTGAATAGGTGTAAGGATATAACAAATATTTGTTAAAAATTACTATTTAAACGAAACTATATAATAATTATATTTTATTAATTTAATATTTTGATATAATATAATTGTATTAATAATTTCATTAGGATATAATAATTATATCTTATTCATTCAATATTTTGATATAATATAATTATATTAATAATTATATTACAATATAATAATTATATTTTATTCATTTAATATCTTCTTTTATTATATATTCCATTTAATATTTTATAATTATATTTTATTAATTTTATATTTTCTAATATTACATATATAATTAATAAAATATATATATATAACTATTAGATAGTTTCCTATTTTTTTCTTTTTTACATTTATGAACATGACTGCTATTAATTACAATAGGTCATACCGTTCATATTCCCCAGCGATATGAACGATACGTTAAATCGTTCTTCACCGTACCATTGTAATTAGTTCACTGAAACGGTAACACGCTTCGCGATAACGATCTCTGATATTTTCTCGTCGAGTTATCGTCGTCGATACAACCAAAAGAAAAAGAAAGTTAGTTCTTGGGAACGTTTTTCTTTACGATCGCGTATAGAGAAAATAATAAAAATTGCGGGTAAAACGTGTACGGGCGTCATTAAATCATTCCCTCGGGAAATGTTACGTATCTGTGTGTAAAAAGAAAAGAAAGGAAAAAGAAAAAAAAACAAGACGAAAAAATAAGGAAGGAAAAAGAAAAAGAAAAGAATTACTAAAAATTTAAAACTTGCGCGATATCACGTAAGAGTATCACAAAAAAAAACCAGCTGAAGTTTCTTTTTTAATGATTTCACGTATATATGTATGTACGCGATGAATAAGATGTGTATTGTATGTTTAAGGGAGGGCAAAAAAAAATAATAAAAAATGAGAAAAATAGACGAATAAAAAACGACCGAGTATTTCGATCTGCACGTCACGTCTCGAAGCTCGATGACCCCGAAAAACGAGCAAAGGACCCTCGGTCACAAAAGGAGGGTCTTTTCTACGAGCTAACGTATGGAAAAAGCTCGAATCTCAGGGGTGGTTGAAAGGGGGTTATGTGGCAACGATGATGTCACCCTCGAACGTTTGATACGTCCGACAATGCTTTCATTGGTCCTTTTTTTCTCGCCCATCCGAAAAAAAAGAATAGAGAAAAAGAAAATTGTAAGTAGTATCGAACAAGAAAAGGACGTCGAAATATAATACATCTGTTTTTCGTTAGCGTTATCTTTGATTTAATAAATCTCTTTTCTTCGTTCATTATTTTATTTAATAAATTTTTTTTTCATTAATTGATGAAACGTTAACGAAATTATTTAAGAAAGAGACAAATGTTTCATAAATTTTATTCTTATTTTATACATCGTATATATATATATAATATTATTATTTTATAATAATACATATTATAATATATATATAATATATAATATAAATGTTATATATATATTTAAATATATATAATTATAAATATATATATATATTTTGTTTGTTACTTCTCTTATTGAACAAAAAAAAAAAAAGTATTCATAAACTTTGTTCTTTAACGAAATTACAATTAGATCACAAACTATGTAAAAAAATACTATTACTTAATAATCGTCAACTTTAATGACTTCTACATTTGATACGTCAAGGGGCAACACCCTTATCACTTCGAAAAAAAAAAAAGAAAAAAGAAACTGTAACAAGTATCGAACGGAAAAATGTATATATATAAAAAAAAAAAATCAATTCCTAGTCTTACCTTTAATCGAAAAAATCTTTCTACCACATTATCCTACATTCTCTCCAACCTAAACGCTAATGCAATTATTAAAGAGAAAGACAGACAGAGAGAGAAAGAGAGAGAGAAAGAGAGAGAGAGAGAAACAAACAAACGTTACTTTTATAAATAACGTTTTCATACATTCTTCTATTTCCATTAAAAAAGAAAATCAGTATGCCATCTTTTCGATCAATATCACGACTAGATCATCAGCAATATTGAAGGGTACTATTACTTAATGATCGTAGACGTTGATGAGCCCTAATTGCGAATTTCCGAATTGGCATTAGTCATCAAACTCGACGATCAATCACGCTCCTCCTGTTTCGTTCGGCTTATTTGCAGGCTCGTATTACTAACCGATTCTCTGTCCTACTCGATTCTCCAACAACGTACCTATGTATATTCTCTCTCTCTCTCTCTCTTTCTCTCTCTCTCTCTCTCTCTCTCTCTTGCTAACACTCTGTTCGTTTCGCGTTCTCCAATGTGCGAACATGCATGTATGTTTGATGAGTCGCTTGCCATGACATGACACACTGCATAATTCATCGAAATGCGCGCTATTTGCGCGCGTCGGTCATAGAGACAGACGCCTGAATTTTGATTTCGAAATAGAAGTAGACGACGAAATCTGATTCTCTGTAACCCAAAAGTTAGCCATCAAACGATGAATACAATCTATGTTATGAGATATTAACGATAATTAATACGATTCGAACAATATTGTTTGGTCTCGTTAAAATTTCTACCAAGAGTATATTTATTATTTTTCTTCAACGATTCAATATTTCAAATCCGTGAAACGAATCGATTTCGAACGGTTCCAACGTTAATGTTGCGAGAATGTACTAAAAAAAAAGAGAGAGAGAGAGAGAAGAAACGAAAAAAAAAATATAATAATAAAATAAAAGTGATGATAATATAATAAATCAAATAAAAATAGATCAGATAAATAATCTCTCAATGTCGGAGAAAATTTTAAAAAATTATGTCACATCTGTGCATCTTAATGCTCCGTAAAAAAAAATTATTTGTCAAATTTCGATCGAATCGTACGAACAACTTTCCACTGTCCTTTCCAATTTTTGTCAAAATAATATCAGATTTATTTCAAGCTTCAATATAGAATTTATTTATAAACAAAATGAATTCTCTTCGAAATTTTAACGGATAATCTTTTCTACTTTTTTTCACGTCTTATAAAAGTTGATCGATAATATTACAACGAAAAAAAGTTAGAGTCGTTTCGTTAATATTGAAAATAAAAGCTTTGACAATTATCCGGCGATGTTTCGAACACTTTCAAACAATCGGTTTTATATTTTAATGATAAAAAAAAAACCACACGTACATAGAAACTTAGAATATGTCGTAATTCGAAAATAATTGAAATGTCGATTTTGTATAAAAAATCTTATAAATTACAACGAAACGAAGTAATGATGATCGCACAAGTAAATCCATGTGATTACGCAAAAACAAAACAAACCAAAACAAAAAAGAAAAGATTTTACACATGCGTACACTTAAAAAAACGTTCTAATCCGAAAAGAAAAAAAGAAAATTGAAACGTGAATTTTCACAAAATTCTTCTAAATGACGACACGTAAACGTAAATATCAATAAAATATAACGAGCATCAATAACCAAAAAAAAAAAAAAGAAAAAAGAAAAGAAAAAGAAAAGAAAAGGATCCCTTAAGAAGAATTGCACGATTACAATTGGACATTTTTCAATGAGAGTTACAAAATATTCTACTTTCTTACGTGGAATACGCTTGACGTCCGACTACAAAGGAAAAAGTAAAAAAAGAAAAAAAATAAATAAATAAAATAAAATAAAATAAAATAAAACAAGATGAAATAAAAAACAAAACAAAACAAAAAAAAAGAAAAAGAAAAAAAAAATAAAGAAAGTCAAGTCGCAACAGAAGGATATTTATTCTTTAAGTACCAATTGACAGTGTCCGCTTATCGTGGTACATATAAGATTATCCGACAATTCTAACGGTAGGAAAGGAAGAAGGTGGGATATTGTTGTCCAGAGTACTCTCATCAGATACCGTTAGAAACGTGTAATTCTCGAATGGGAACGTCTTACGGATGATCGATAAAATCTCTTGGCTAGGGAAGGGATGGACGAGCACGAAAACGAATCCGAGATCGTTATTCGCTAGGTTTTCTAGGTTCGCAATGAAAGAGATAAACCTTTATTCCAAGACGTGGGAAAGGTTTATGGGGCTCTGTGCCAAGCTCCGGCTCGATCAATGGAGCTTTAAGGCTTATAAATCCGCGCCGAGCTCGAGACGGTTTCGTTTTATCGACGATTTTAAGCGTCTTTCTATACGCGATACGCGCTGAACCTTTCGAGGATGATCCTACATACCGATTTTCTCTCTCTCTCTCTCTCTCTTTATCTATCTATCTATTTATCTATCTATCTATATATCTATCTATCTATCTATCTATCTATCTATCTATCTATCTATCTATCTATCTATCTATCTGTCTGTAGTTCTCTCTTTCTCTCTTTTCAAATCATTGATCCTGAAACGTAAATTGGAACACACGAAGCGTACTTATTTTATGGTTTGTAAGATGTGGATAACGTTCTATACACTCGTAATTGGTGACACGTATGTAAGTATATATCAGGTTGGTGACTGAAACGATTAGGGAGCTCGTAAAGATTCAACCTGTTAGTGTCGTGATTCATGGCTAACGATTTGTTACGACGAAAGTAGAGAATACCGCAAAGTACTATATATATGTATATATATATGTATGTATATTTCTATGGATAAATGAAATCATTCTATTAGATATGTTCTCTATTAAGTTTCCTTAATCCTCCAACGATCTCGATTATTTCTTCAAACGATCGAGACGAATGGATAACACGGAACACGACGGATACATTTTTTCTTTTTTACATTCGAAACAATTCTTGTATCGTTGTTACGAATATTAATACATTTTCTTTTTTCTTTTTCAATCTTTTTTTCTTTCAATCATTCATGTATTACAAAATAATCGTATTGTTTCAATTCGAAAGTAAAATATTAATAATATTGTCAATGACCGATAGAACGAACGGCTAAGAGTTAAAGTACTCGATATTTGGATAGATAGATAGAACGGTGGATAAAATTTATTATTGATTTTTTCTTTCTTTTTTTTTTTTTTTTCTTTACATTATACAGATACGTTTGATCGTCGAATACGTTTTGATCGGGTTAAAATCTGTTGGACATTTTTAGATCGACGACTAGAAACGTATATAAACTATTGAAATTGATGGAATTAATCGATGATTGATACGTATAGACGGACATTTTCCTGAATCGTTCGTTCGTCGTTGTCATTAATACCAGCGAGAACGATAATAAAATTTGATTACACATAATAATCACTTTGAAATTTGATTTCTAAACGTTACTATGAGAGTTTATCGATCAACGATAATCGAGGATCAAATTCATGACGGACGAACCTTCGAAGGGTCCTTTTTACGATAGATAATTTTGATCGCGCCGTTACAATTAAAGTTTATACGAAAACTGCCATATAGATGTCAATTTTATAACATCCGACATGGAATTGCTATTAGTTCCTTCCTCGTATACAGACAGTGTGAGAAGGATCTCACGAACTCGAAACATTTAATAATCTAAAACTTTCCAAAACAGTAACAACTGAATGGATATATGTCCTGTATGTATGTATATATATCTCGACGAAATAATAATAATAATAATAATAATAATAATAATAATAATAATAATAATAATAATAAAGAAGAAAGAATATTATAATATTCAAATATATATAATTATCGTCGATACGAATCGATTATGAATTATTTGTTCGTCGATCCTACGTCAATCCTATGATAATAATAATAATCATAATAATAGTAATAATAATAAGAATAATAGGAATAATAATAATTAAGAATATTATAATATTCAAATTTATTTAATTACCGTCGATACGAATTGATTACTAATACTTTGTCGATCCTACGTCAGTCTTACATTAATAATAATAATAATAGTAATAATAATAATAATAATAATAAACAATATTATAATATACAAATTTATTTAATTATCATCAAGACGAAATCGAATTCTAATCATTTCTTCGTCGATTCTACAACACTAATGATAATAATAATAATAATAATAATAATAATAATAATAATAATAATAATAATAATAATAATAAAATAAAAATATATATATTCAAAAGCTATCGATTATCGTGTAAAAAACTAATTGAACGAAATTTCGACCGAAAGACACGTAGAACCTCCTTCGATATATTTCCCCTTCTACCCTACAATCCACCCCTCTCATCCCGCACACCCCTCAATATCAAATCTCCGAAACGTTGCCATGAATCACGAATTCGCGTATTAAAATATGAAAATTCGGTAGAACGAGAAGAACGATTGATCGGCGAAAATATATAGGAGTGGGGAGAGAGTTTTGCAAGTAGTAATGGCTAATGTCGGTCGGACTAAAGTAGTAAGAGTCGAATATAAATCGGTCGCGTAGAAACAGAGAAAGAAAGAAAGAAAGAAGGAAAGAAAGAAAGAAAGAAAGAAACAGAAAAAAAAAGAAAAGAAGAAAGAAAGCAAGCAAGAAAGAATAAAAAAAAAAAAAGATGAAATAGGAAAGAGAGAAAAAAAGCAGAAGGGAAAAAAAATGAACTAACATCCATCCAGTAATTGATCTCGGACGTTTAGCCGTCGTTTATCGACGAACAAAAGGAGAGAGAGAGAGAGAGAGAGAGAAAGAAAGAGAAAAAGAGAGAAAGAGAGAAAGAGAGAGAGAGACAAAAAAGAAAAAAAAACGAAAAGAAGCTTGCTACCACTCTCCTCCCCCATTTCCTACTCCCACGATCTTCCTAACTCCCACCCCCCTACTCCCACCCCCCTACTCCCACTCGCTACTCCTATCCACCCTTTCGCGCTCGATCGAGCTCAACGCTTTCACGAAACGTACTAATCGTCTACTCGCTTAGCACTTCGACTCGGCTCGGCTCTCTTCCCGAAGGAAGAAGGGAGTCCGAATCCCATGCTATCAATCAAGGAGACCACATATTTCATCGGCCGACGCTATCTCGTCCGTCTTCTCTCACTCGAAGATCGACATTTCCTTTCCACCTCTATCTATCTAACTATCTATTTATCTATCTATCTCTCTTTTTCTTTCTCTATGTATCTAAGTATCTATTCATATATCTGTCTGTCTCTCTTTCTCTTTCTCTTTCTCTTTTTCTCTTTCTCTTTCTCTGTTTCTCTTTGTCTCTCTCTGTTTCTCTGTTTCTTTCTTATGGTTAATATAATTTTTAATTCTTTTCGATGTTCTATCTAGTATATACAATATACTGTTTTCTTGATGATCAAGGTTTAGTTATTTTTAGTTTATTATATAATGCATTAATTTAGATTATTATGTTTATGTAATAATGAGATAAATTATCGTGTCTATGGAATAACGCGATATTAAGTAGAAATGTAATAATATAGATTTATTATTATATTTTTATAATAGTAATATGTATATATTTTGTATTAGATTTTCTTTAAATCTATACATTTAAAAGATCTTGTATGAAAATATAGGAACTGTTATAGTAAATATCTAACTCTATATAGAATATACTTATCTACTACTTTTATTGTCCAATGTTACTACAAATTTTTGAATGATATAAATTATTACGTATATATATATATATACATATATATATATATGTATGTATGTATATATATGTATAAACATTCAAACATGTATACACTTGTAACAAATCAAATTTCTATTACGGATATTATTATTAATGAAATTACTATCATAGGACATGACTATAAAGATTTATTTATTCTATTTCTTTCTCTCTGATCAAAAATTAAAAACTAAAAATTATTTCAAGAACGACGTTACAACGTTACGTTGATTATCGAATCGATTATAACCATCTTTTTTTTTTTATTAACCGATATTAAAAACTTCCCTTAATTTTTATTTGTGTAGTTCAATCTTAAATATATATATTAAACAAAAAAAAAAGGTGTTAAATTAAACGCGATGAATGCACAATTAGATAAAACAGTTGATTCTTTTATTTAACCGTTGTTTTTCGTATCATTTCATCTTTTCAATTCTATTCGTTCTTATTCGTGTTTTAGTTCCGTGAACTCTTTCGACTTGTTACCACATTTCCGCGCACTTTCCTCTCTACACGCTCCAACGGAACAGTAACTTTCGCACCTGCCACAGTTCGCAAGCGGCTTGAGCTAATTTATTTCCCATATTCTATTTTTCTCCTCGGTCTTTCCCTCTTTTTCTTTTTCTTTTTCTTTTCAGCTTTTTCTTTCTTCTTTCTTTTTTCTTTCTTCTTTTATTTTTTATTTTTTTGTTTTTTTTTTTATCATTCTCTCGCTTGAACCACGACGTGATAAAATCCATGTGCGTGCATATCGAATATTTTCGCTTTCTTATTAAGCTCGTTTAAATGAAAAAAGAAATAAATACAAACATTGATCGTTAAAAAAAAAGCGATAAATTTCGAAAAAAAAGTGGTCGCAAGATTATTGAAAATATAACTATTATCTCGCCAATTTTATTCTATGGAAAGTATTCTTCGATATAATTTTGTTATCTCTATAGAGGATTGTATTATTAATTAAATAAGGATAATTCAATAATAGTATTGTCGCGTTAATAGTTACTTAATATATATGAAAAGTTCATTGCGAATAACGAGAATATTAACGATTTTTGATTGGGTAAATAATTTCGAAGATATTAAAAATTCTAATCCGTTTCAAGATGTAAAAAACTCTAAAAACTGAAAACGATCTTGAAAGAAAATAAGTGAATAATTAATTGTTTAATAAGAACGTACAAGCTTTCTATTTAAATAATAAAGAGAATATTACAAATCTAAGAAATAATACAGGTAAATAATTTCGAAGATATTAAAAATTTTAATCCGTTTCAAGATGTAAAAAACTCTAAAAACTAAAAACGATCTTGAAAGAAAATAAGTGAATAATTAATTGTTTAATAAGAACGTACAAGCTTTCTATTTAAATAATAAAGAGAATATTACAAATCTAAGAAATAATACAGGTAAATAATTTCGAAGATATTAAAAATTCTAATCCGTTTCAAGATGTAAAAAAAAAACTTTGAAAACTAAGAACGATCTTGAAAGAAAATAAGCGAGCCATTAATTATTTAATAAACATGCACAAGAGTCCTATTTGAATATAAGGAAAATATTAAAAATCCAAGAAATAATACAGGTAAATAATTTCGAAGATATTAAAAATTCTAATCCGTTTCAAGATGTAAAAAAAAAACTTTGAAAACTAAGAACGATCTTGAAAGAAAATAAGCGAGCCATTGGTTGGTTAATAAGAAAGCACAAGGGTCCTATTCGAAGGAACTTGAAATCCTTTTAAAAAGGAGACTGCAAAGGTTCGAAGAGAAAGAATAAGAAAGAGAAAGAGAGAGAGAGAGAGAGAGAGAGAGAGAGAGAGAGAGAGAGAGAGAGAGAGAGAGAAAGACGACTTTGTCAGTCCTTGAACCTGCCTCATCCTAAAAGATGGAAGAAGTGTAGAAAAGTGAGAGAAAGAGAAAGAGAAAGAGAAAGAGAAAGAGATAGAAAAGTATAGAGAAGGGAGGAGAGAGAAATCACAGGAGGTTAGACGACTGCTATCCCGATCGTCCTACGGGATTCCCCTAGAATCTAAAGACGAGGCAAAGGCCTAATAAAAGCAGAAAGAAGCGAAACAGGACGTGCGAAACCCGAAGAAAAGAAAGATAGAGACTTCGTTGGTAAGGGTGAAAGAAACGACTGAATGAGAAAGAGAGAGAAAGATAGATAGATAGATAGATAGAAAGATAGATAGAGAGAGAGAGAGAGAAAGATAGAATAAAAGAGACAAAGAATGAAAGAGAAAGAGAAAGAGAATGAAAGAGGGTGATAGAAAGGGAGGTTGAGGTAGAGAGGGTGATGCGGAAGGGTCAATAGTGTACGAAGTTCAGAGCATCGTCGCTCGCCACTTAATCTTTGCCGTGGCGATGAGAATCGAGAGAAAGGACGGAAAGAAAAAGGAAGGAAAAATAAAAGACAGAGAAAGAGTGGGTGAGGGAGAGGTAGAGAGGGAAAGAGAGAAGGGTAATAACCGAGAGAACGTGTGAAAGAGAAAGAATAAAAGGGACGACAAAAGGCACAGCTCCAGAGAGGCGTGAGTCGTTTAAAGACGCCGCTCAGGCACCCGGTAGACAAATGTTCCTTGGAAAACCGCATTGCGTTTTCTCGCCGATCGTTCGACGACATTGAAAATTCAATTCCGCTTACTGTTCCTTCTTTTCTTTTTTTTTTCTTTCTTTTTTTTTTTTAATTTTTATCTTTGTTTCTTTGTTTTTTCTTTTTTTTTTGGGAAAAGGGGTGAGCTGCGGAGGGTAGGTGGAAAAGGAAAAAATAAAATTGAAAAAAATAAAATGGATATACTCTTCTTTTTCTCTCTGTTTCACTTGTCCCTACGTTGAAATTCGTTCATTTTTTTATTTTTTATTATTTATTTATTTTTTTTCTTATTTTTATTAAGTCTATCAATTGAAGAGAAAAAGTATGATTAAACGAATTACGTTTAGCTCGATTTATCATCAAGATGATAATCGTACGAGGAGGAGAGAATGTTTTTATGTTTGTTTTTTGGACAACTACGATTTGAACGTCTGTCGAGATCTTTTTTCAACGGAATAGATCTATTCTTCAGAATCTAAATAAGATGGACTTCGTTGTTAACGATTGTTAACGATTAATCGATCAATCATAATTACTCGAATAAATTATTATTAGAAAAATTTGATACAATTTTATACGAATTACTTTCGTAATCGTAATATCGAAACGATGAGTGTGTAAGTGAATTAAAAAAAAATATATATATTCAATCATAATTACACGAATAAATTATTAATAGAAAAATTTGATACAATTTTATACGAATTACTTTCGTAATCGTAATATCGAAACGATGAGTGTGTAAGTGAATTCAAAAAAAAAAAAAAATATTCAGTCATAATTACACGAATAAATTATTATTAGAAAAATTTGATACAATTTTATACGAATTACTTTCGTAATCGTAATATCGAAATTATATATCGATGAGTGTGTAAGTGAATTAAAAAAAAATATATATTCAATCATAATTACACGAATAAATTATTATTAGAAAAATTTGATACAATTTTATACGAATTACTTTCGTAATCGTAATATCGAAACGATAAGTGTGTAAGTGAATTCAAACAAAAAAGAAATATTCAATCATAATTACACGAATAAATTATTATTAGAAAAATTTGATACAATTTTATACGAATTACTTTCGTAATCGTAATATAAAAACGATGAGTATCTAAGAGAATAAAAAAAATATATTGGAAAAAGCGTGAATCAGAATCAGGATTAATATAATAACAGACGACGTAATAGATGACAAAAAAAAAAGAAAAGATTTTAATCAATAACACTCGTTTAAATACGTGCGTTCGCAATTACTTTTCTTTTTATCACTTCTCTCTCCTTTTCTCTCTCTCTCTCTCTCTCTCTCTCTCTCTTTTTTTCACACCTTCTCGATTAAATTCGTCGGCGAACAACGAAGAGAACGTCATCGAGATATTTTCGATAACGAGTTGCGTAAGTTGCACCGTCGATTTTCTTCGTCGATTTGAAAAACAGCGAGCGATGCATAATGTAAGAATTGAAAATGGTATCCGGGGACGAATAACTTATACATTCGGCATAACAAAATGAGTTCGCATCGAGTCACCGACAGAATTTCATTGTCACAGTTTTTCTCAGAGGAAACGATAGAGATCCAGAATCGAGGTTTATGAAGAATTTGAATTTTTTGAAGAAAAAAAGATACGTCGTCCTACAAAAAAAAAATAAATAAATAAATAAATAAATAAATAAAAGAAAAATTAAAAAAAAGAGAGAGAGAGAGAGAAATCTCATTTCGTTAGATTTTTCATCGACCTAATGGATTTCTAAGAGTCTCTAGGAGTTTATGAAGAGTTAACAAAGTTTACTGTGTATACGTAGGTATAACACAAGAACGTTCGAATAAACCTATTAGCATGTCTATTATAATATCAAAGCTATAGGTCATAAAGTGGAATGTATAATTCATCGTTGTTGATACTTCGTAAGCTTGTTACCATACCAACAGCATTAGAAAATTGCTACTATAAATTTTCTTCGATTCGATATCGTTAAGTATGAATTTAATTTATTGTTGGAACGTTACTAACCAGATTTACAGATTGTCAGGATCTTTAATTAATTAATTGTCCGGTGAGAATAGAAATCTTTCTTGTTTATGTAACATGACAATTAACAAAGATTCATTCGAATGAAAACACTTAACAATAATGAACGTACTCATGTATTATTTATAATATATTTTCTAAAATGAAAATCATTTCTATCTACATCTGCATTTAAAAAGAAAAAAGGAAGAGAAAAGAAAAAGAAAAAAGAAGGAGAAAAGAAAGGAGAGAAAAAACATAGTTTCATTTAAAAATGCTCGAGTAAATATATACATATGTTTTTGAAGTCTTATGTTCTAGCATTTTTTTTTCTTTTTCTTTTTTTTTTTTTTTTTTTATAAATAATGAATAGCGCTTCAAAAGGTATGATATTGCGCTCGAATAAAAATAAATTACATATTTATGTTTCCATGCATATTTTATAAAGGAAAATTTCTTTTTTACAACAAAAAAGTAAACTTTAAATAAGTCCATGAACTTTCTTCCTATCTAAGATGAAATATCGATATCAGAAAAAAAAAAGAAAAGAAAGGAAAAAACAAAAAAACAAAATGAAATGGAAAAGATAAGAAGATTGAATTAACCGAGGAGAAGAAACTAGAAAAATAATTATAATAATATAATAAGAAAGGATATGGTGTAAGGATATGATATAAAAAGAAAGAAAAAAAAAAGAAGAAGAAAAAGAATAGAAAAAAAAATTTAGTTAAATAGAAACTTTTAACAATAATAAACATAGAGAAAAAGGATAATATAATATAATATAATATAATATAATATAATATAATATAATATAATATAATATAATATAATATAATAAAAGTATTGTTATTTCGATAAAGGGAGTTACGCGAAACTATAATAATATGAATATTTATACGAAAACGATATTTCTTACTCGTTCGAAGAGACAAAGTTAGAAAAGACGAACGCGAAAAATGATACGGACAAAGTAGATATACTTCGTAGTATGCAACCCGAAGGCATCATTAGAGAAGAATATACCCCAAGAATGTGATTTCACTATAAGCATGGAGAGATCAGTTTGATCCTTAAGACAATGCATAATAAGAAAACCGAGAAGAGATTTTGCAAAATAAGACAGACGATACGCTACTACCCACCCATCGTTATTTTACGTGAGCGCTTTGATTTAATCCGAGCATCTACCATTTCCATTTTATCATAATTCTTTTTTTTTTTCCCTAACAAATATAAGGAACTTATAACCCTTATATTCTATGTCACGGATGAAATATAAATAAGTATAAAATTCATATAATTTGTGCAATTTACTTCAAAGATTTTTATAGAGCATAGATCTAGTTGTTACGAGAGAATTCGTGTAAGACGTTAATTTTTTTTTTTTTTTTTTTATAATAATTTTTATAAGATAATAATATAAAGTAAATATGAATTAGTATGATATAGTATATATTTGTATACTTATAATATAGATAGTATTTAGAAGATAGTAATATGAAGTAAATAAAAAGTTATATAAATAAAAATTATACTCTACTTGATAAAAATAATAATAATTATATATATATATTTATATTTATATATATATAAATATTTATACACATGTATAGAAAAATATTTTGTTGTATAATAGTACAGATGAAAATTAGTGAATTAAAAAATTTCGTTCTAAATTTACATAAACTTTTACTATCATTATTAGATTACAATCTTATTTTTATTATTATTTCCAAATATAATATTACACAAAAGTAATAAGAATAAAATTTTTATATATATATATCTTAATTCAATTTAAATATATCAAGTTTGAACATTATAACAAATCTCTGAACCATTCCTTCTTTTTATTTTTTTCATATGAAATATAAAATTTCATAAGTATCCACGTATCTAATTAAATTTTTTTAATATTCCTCGATATCTAATATTTTATTTTATTCTCGTATAACAAAATACATACTTGTTATTTTGTATATATTATTTGTATTATTTATATATATACACACACACACACACACACATATATATATATAAATAATCTAACATAAATATAAAAATATCATAATATATATAAATAATGTAATATATATACATACATACTTATATATAGGTAAATACTATTCCAATATTTTTTATCAATTTGAAAAATGCAAAATCATGTATATACAAGCTGCAATCAACATCGTTATGGATAACGAAACACTTTCTAAGGAATCGTATCACGATGAATGGAGAACGATACATGTAACGAACAATGATCATCCGGTATCCATAGGGACGCTCGTAAATCATCGATACACTCTCACCAATCATCGCGTCGCACCGTCAGCTTGAAGCCGGCCTTGAATTATCGTTCTGGCACCATTCCACGATAATTAACAAGTAGCTATGTCGGGTAACAGCAGAATCGCCCCCGTTAGAAACCACCACATATTAGAACCCTTATTAGAATACACTAAAGTTTGCTTATCGAAAATTTAAAGATCATTATTAATATAATTTATATGAATAAGAATCATGTCGATTCGAAATCATATAAATTACGAGATCTTTTCGTTCTTTTTGTTTTTTTCTGTTTTTTCTTTTTTTTTTTTTTTTTTTTTTTTTTCTTATAATGAATAATTTTCATCGTGATCGTTATTATTAAAAAAAAATATCGTGAATAAAAGCTGTCCCGAAAATTCAGGGAATTTCAATTTTAGAATCAATAATTTTTAACTTTAGTCAAAGTGATTACATTATCGGTGAAAAAAGTATCGTCGATAAAAATTACGTACGTTAATTCGATATTAAACTTTACATTAAATTGAATTAAACGATAGACATATTACCAGCTATTTCTATTGCTCGTATTAAATTATTGATAAATCTTTAATTTAAAAAAAAAAAAAGTTAATTGAAATAATTGGAAATATGAGAAAAATAAATTCATTGGCTTTTGTTGTATTTTAATTTCCGATTTGAGGACAATCGATCGATTTATCATTTTTTCTTGAAATTAGTCTACAAAATAAATTGCTCATGCAAATAAAACTCTTACTTATTAAGAATGTATTTGAGTAGTATTTAAAAGTGGTTTAAAATGAAAATGATAAAGTATAAAGCACACTAATCTCAACATACGTCATGCATGTCTTATAATTATATTCTTACGAATTAATGTGGAATTAATGCGCAATTAAAAAAAAAAATTAAAAACAAAAAACAAATTTAAATAATTATCTACTCGCTTATGTATATAATTTATCAATTAGCAAAATAATATACAGTATTAAATTATTCTTAATTAATTACATACGATTTTATCATCATAAAATTGCTCAAATATCGTATTACATCTTCAATGTTAGTTTCAAAAATAATCTGTGCATTTTCATGATAAAAATTATTTAATAAATCAAAAAGAAAAAGAATGGATTATAAACAACGGATCATTAAAAAAAAATATAGAAAAAATTGCAGAGATATTCAATTTTATTCTATAAGTTTGTCGATATTATTTAAAAAAAAAAAAAAAAAGTAAATTTATGGTGTAATTAATATCGTTCATTCGAAACATACATTTTCAGTAATTGAACAATGTATGAATAAACTTTACTGTGAATATTGAATTTATAACCATAATAATATAGAATTTAATTAACTCTAATTTTAATAATAATAGTATAACATTAATTAACAATTCTATTTTATCAATTCAAAGAATTTAAAACATTTAAAGAGAATACAATAAATTTTTTAAAAATTTCGTACATCTTAAAAATATATGAAATGTATTTGTCTTCAGAAATGCATATATATATATATATATATATACACCATGTATGTATATACAGTATTACAGTAAATAAAATATTCTACAGTATTATTTATTTAAATAGAAAAATGTTAAAAGCTTTCAATAAAAAATACTCTACAGTGTTATTTATTTAGATATAGAATACTAAAAGTTTTCAATAAAGTATACTCCATTTATTTGGATAAAAAATACTAAACATTTTTTCAATAGAACAATACTGGAATATATTATTAATTTATTTTTGTTTAGTCACATATATTCTGTTTTTATGAAGATATAAGAATTTTTAATAAAAAATTACTGCATAGTGTTATTTATTTAGATACGGAATACTAAACATTCAAAAAAAAAATACTATAGTATTATATTATAGTATGGTATAGTATTTGATATGATATCAAATATTTTTTTCATACAAGATATAATGATATTTTATGTGTTAAATCTTTTTCTTTTACTTAATTATATATATATATACAATAAATTAGGGTATTAAAAATTATTATAGAAAATTACGAAAAAGTAGGTTAATTATTGATTAAATAAAAATTTTTATTTAATAAATTCTTTCTGTTTGTCAATGAAAAAAAAAATTTTAATACATAAAAAATTCTAATCAAATGTCTAATCAAATGACACAAGTAGTTATTATAATATATCAAAATCAATGAATGCAACAATTCTAACATATCTCTTATCTAAAAGACATCCTCGATTGCGTGTTGTTTTATATTTTTATTTGATCTTTGTTATCATAATAAAAATTAATAAAAATTAATAAAAAAAAAAAATTAAGAATAAAGTAACGAAAAAATATTAATACACTTAATAATATTAATTATCTAACATGTTCAAAAATATAATTGCCAATACGATAAAAAATAATTTCTTAAAAAATGCGAACGCTTTTAAATCCTTTTCTTGACACTAATATATTTCGCGAAATAAGACGTCAGCGAAATATGAAGAGAAAAAGAAAAAGAAAAAAAATAATACGAAAAAAAAAAAAGAAAAGAAAAGAAAACGTGCTAAAAAATTCAAAAATTTTTCGAAACTTTGCGTAATATCACGGACGACGAGATTTTTTACTCCTAAATGGAAATTACACCTTGCATTTTACACGATCTTGCTTATTTAAAATTAAAAAAATTAAAAAATTTGATAAAATTTCATTCATACAAAAGTATGCTATTAGTTTACCTACGATTTATATTTTAAAGGATAGTAAAATACTTGTTTCAATGTATATAACATCTAATTGTATCTAAGTGCATCTAATAATTCTTTAATATATCGTCAGGTTGCAAAAATTTGCATTAGAAGGATGTAAATCTGTATTAGTATACCCCGTGACATCTTTCGTATTCTATCTCAAACAAAATATTAAGTAAAAATTCTTAAACGATTAAAAGAATTTACTAATCACACTGGAATCGATTATCTAGACCAATGATTATTAAATAACTAAAATGATAAATATTATATATATCATATATAATATATTATATATATTTATTATGTAATTTATTATGTGATATATATATACATACATAAATACATATATTAAATATTATTCTATATATTTATATATTATATATATTATATATATAAATATATATATAAATATTTGTGAAAATTTCCAAGATAATGTTATAATAATAAAATGTAATAAAATGTAATAAATTATGATAATATATTATAAATGTGTCTATTATGTAAGAAAAAACGATAGTAATAATAATATATTATATATATTATATATATATATATATATATATATATATATATATATAGGATATTTATAATATGTAAAATTTATCAAAAAATAACGTACATAGTACCTACTACTTAATATTCACATGCACACACACATACACACATGAACATACATCCACCAATGTAAAATATAATACATCGTACACGATCAGTAAGCAACAACTATAGCACTCAGAAAGAGAACCTAAAATGAAATCCATACTAATCGTTTCTCATTCATACGAGTAATACCTGAACAAACACATAAGTGGAAACGCAAAAAGCATTGAGAGTTGATAGAAACAGAAATTGACTTATTAAAAACTGAAAGTTTTGATCTAAAAAATAATTAACTTGTCATCTAGATCTTTGATCTATGATTGTACAAGTTTCTGTCCTTTCTTTTTTTTTTCATTCAACAAAATTGATTGAAAATTCAACGATGATCAAAGAACAAACTAATATTAATCAAAATATTAATATTATTAAAAATGATTAATAAAAATTAGTATTAATAGAAAATATTGATAATTTATAAACAAAATTATATTAAAAAAAAAAAAAAAAAAAAAAAAAAAAATAGATACGAGGTAATAAAAAATTAATATTAATTTATAAAAGAATTGTATCAATAAAATAAAAAAAAAAAGAAAAATAGAGATGCATAAAACCGCCATACGTTTCTGAGAATCCATCTATTTATTGTTACATAGGATATCGATATATCTCGCAAGAGATAGCGATTAAATAAAAGCATGTTATATAAACTGCGTAACATGCTTTCGTTTGATAGATAAATATAATAAATTGGCTAAATAAATCCCTGATTTCACCATTAATATATAGAGTAAATACGAAGAAAAACAGAGTTAATTAATAGCACTGTTAATTAAACAACTGGAATCGATGAAACAACGAAAATGATCCTATTCAACCTGAGTTAATAAAACTAAACGATTAAAAATGTTTATGTAATCATTTGTGCTTGTTTCAGTGATTTAAAAAAAAGAATTATAAATAATAATTCGTCATCTTTCGAATAATTCGAAATAATTCGGAACATTCGTGCTCTACGGTGGATAGACTTAAAATTACTTAAAATACAATGCACTCACTACTTGTGAAGTTCTGCGATGGCTCCAAAACACTCGTTCGAAAGATTGTAGATAAACTAGATAAAAAATGAAACAACACTGACACTAACAGGCCATAATTATTAATTTTTTCTTAACGACACAACACTGAATATAACTCGCGACACTTATTAATTTTTTCTTAACGAACCAACACATTCTTCCATATATAACGCCTGCTTAGAGCTCTTCATCACCTTCTACGATGCACTGACACTAATACACGATGATTATTAATTTTTTTATTAACGAAACAACACTGAACTTAATTCACAACACTTATTAATTTTTTATTAACGAAACAACACTGAATTTAACTCGCGACAATTATTAATTTTTTATTAACGAAACAAAAATGAATTTAATTCGCGACATTTATTATTTATTAACGAAACAACAATGAATTTAATTCGCGACAATTATTAATTTTTTATTAACGAAACAACACTAAATTTAATTCGCGCCATTTATTATTTATTAACGAAACAACACTGAATTTAATTCGCGACAATTATTAATTTTTTATTAACGAAACAACAATGAATCTAATTCGCGACATTTATTATTTATTAACGAAACAATGCTGAATTTAACTCGCGACAATTATTAATTTTTGATTAACGAAACAATGCTGAATTTAACTCGCGACAATTATTAATTTTTGATTAACGAAACAAAAATGAATTTAATTCGCGACATTTATTATTTATTAACGAAACAACACTGAATTTAATTCGCTACACTTATTAATTATTTATTAACGAAACAACACATTCTTCTACGTATGACGCCTGCTTGGAGTTCTTGATCATCTTCTACGCTGCACTGACACTAATACACGATAATTATTAATTATTTAGTAACGAAACAACACTGAATTTAATTCGCGACAATTATTAATTATTTACTAACGAAAAAACACTGAATTTAATTCGCGACAATTATTAATTATTTACTAATGAAACAACACTGAATTTAATTCGCGACAATTACTAATTATTTTCTAACGAAACAACACTGAATTTAACTCGCGACAATTATTAATTATTTACTAACGAAAAAACACTAAATTTAATTCGCGACAATTACTAATTATTTTCTGACGAAACAACACTGAATTTAACTCGCGACAATTACTAATTATTTACTAACGAAAAAACACTAAATTTAATTCGCGACAATTACTAATTATTTTCTAACGAAACAACACTGAATTTAATTCGCGATAATTACTAATTATTTACTAACGAAACAACACTGAATTTAATTCGCGACAATTACTAATTATTTACTAACGAAACAACACTGAATTTAATTCGCGACAATTACTAATTATTTTCTAACGAAACAACACTGAATTTAATTCGCGACAATTACTAATTATTTACTAACGAAACAACACTGAATTTAATTCGCGACAATTATTAATTATTTATTAACGAAAAAACACTGAATTTAATTCGCGACAATTATTAATTATTTACTAACGAAACAACACTGAATTTAATTCGCGACAATTACTAATTATTTTCTAACGAAACAACACTGAATTTAATTCGCGACAAGTATTAATTATTTATTAACGAAAAAACACTGAATTTAATTCGCGACAATTATTAATTATTTACTAACGAAACAACACTGAATTTAATTCGCGACAATTACTAATTATTTACTAACGAAAAAACACTGAATTTAATACGCGATATTTTTTTATCGTTTAATAATAAGGAATGCAATGATTCTCTGTGTAATCATTAAAAAAAGTATTAATTAATACTTTTAAACGAACACTCGCTTACTCCGTAACTTACTGCATTGCACGCAGTCGATTCAAGTACCGTACGTTCCCCAAAGATCAATTCTATTCGCAAAACGTGTAAAGACTAATTTTAACCAACGAACACTGATTCTCCTTCACCATTTTTTTTCCTCTTCCTTTCTATCTCTGGTATACAACACTCGATTTATTCATTGCACCGCGCGTTATTGCAATGATGATCTGAAAAAAAAAAGAAAAAGAAAGATAAAAAATTATTAGTGCGATTATCATTGCAATAAAAAATTATTGAAATTATTTGTGAAAACGTTCAATAAAGAAATTAACTTAGTCGAAATCTTCGTTGATCTTTGCACGTTCGTTGATACTAATTTTATTTTTAATAACTTATTTAATTTAAAAAAAGAAAAAAAAAAAGAAAATTAACAAATACAAATCAAAAAGTTTTCTCTGAACGAACACTATTTACGTCTTTGAAAATGAATAAATTAAAACGTAGTTTTAAAAACAGGTTGTACGGCAAAAAAAAGATATCCATATAAAAAAAAAAAAAAAGAAAAAAGATGGAGAAGAAAAATATTTTCTGTAAATCATATCTGAGAAGGCAACAAATTAAAAAGTATATTATCAACAGTTATTAAACTCATAATTAATCTCTCTCTCTCTCTCTCTCGCTTTCTCTCTATTAAAATTTAATTTAACAAACTTATTAAAAATGATAATTTTGTGTGTTAATGTATATGAGATATAGAAAAATATTCATCCGAACTTAACAATATTTCCCTCGTATTTAAAAGTACATCTCAAAGAATACTAATAATTCAGATCTCATCGTTTTAATACGCTTATATACGAAGAACCAACAATTAATAAAAATCTTAATGTTCAAACTATATCATAATTTTCTATAAAAAGTATTTCAAGGTTATACAAAATTTCTATATTTTCTTAATCGATAAGAAACTTATTACGTTATATTTTATATCTATAACAGATATAAATATAAATTATAAAATAGTATAGAATCATAAATCAAATCGTAATATAAATATCTAATATAAATCATACAAATTTCATTAAACGTTCAAATTAAAATTATATATATATATATATATATATATAATGTTTAATGAAACTTATTTATACGTATTTAATATATATAATATTTAATATATATATATTTTTTCAATATAAATCATATAAATTTCATTAAACGTTAAAAATAAAATAATATATATACACATACGTATATTCGAATAACTAGGTAATTCCCGTAGAAATCTATCTGATCTTCTCGAATGTATATTACAAACTGAGAACGTTCAACATTTACCTATAATTTATTTTCTATCCTCTAATAAACGTGCCTCAACGAATTGTGTTTACGTCCTTGACCAAAAAGTAATTTCCTAGGATTATGAACTATATATAAGATTTGGTTATTTATTACTTGTCTCTTTCTTTCTCTTTCTATCCCCTTCTCTCTCTTTCTCTCTCTCTTTCTGTCTTTCTCTTTCTTTTTCCTTCTTTCTGTCCCTATCTCTCTCTTTCTTTTTCTTTCTATCTCTCTCTCTCTCTCTGCTTCTGTCTCTATATCTGTCTCTCTCATTCTTTATTAACCTTGCTTAATATGTATAAAACGAAATAAACTTATGTACTCGTTTAACGGAAAGAATTTAGTCGTGAAGAGAGACTGATGTATAACGTACTATCTTTTTCTGTTATAATTCTTAGAATTCTTGGAAAATTGAAAACCGTTAAAAAGTAGCAAAAGTATGTAAGAAGGATAGTACATTTTATATATACGCATATATATTACTGTACATATATGCACATATATATATATATATATCAATTTGTCCGTTAGGAAACTGACTAAGGAAGAGTAAAAAAAAGAAGAGAAGAGAAGAGAAGAGAAAAGAAAGAGAAAGAGAAAATAAAAAAAATCACGCGTGTATATCTGTGTATGTGTGTGCATGTATGTGTATGTGCGTGTATGATGTCTACGTAGTTATGTGCGATAATGTATGTGTAATAGGTGTGCAACGTATATGTATGTGTAACGTAACGTACATGATATGTGAAAAAGAGAGAGAAAAAAAGAAAGAAAGAGAGAAAGAGATGGAAAGATAGAGAAAGAGATAGAAAGAGAAAGATATACGAGTATATATATATACGTATTACTTAAATATTACGTAATACAAAATTGAATAAAAGATTACTAATTAATGAACAATAAAAACGAGATTAAAAATTACAAGAAGTATCGATATCGTGAAAATTCGTCTAGAAAATTCGAACAAGAAAAAGTACGAGGCAACGGCTCAAGGACACCGATTTTAATTTCGCGAATATCTTTTCGATTAAGACGATATCCCGATTTACGTTTGATAGATATTAGAAAATGTATTCTAAATGATCGATTAGTATATAGAATAAGAATGTACATTAGAAATTAATATTTTAATTACCTGTAATCACGGGGAACGACCGTTCGCTTGTTCTGCCAATATGGCGACTGTACTACCAGCGAAGAAACGAAACGGACCTCGCGTCGCGAGCGCCACCGTGGTCATTTCGCGAATTAAACAGTAAACGTATTTATTTCAAACTTATTATTACAAAATAGTACAGATACGAAATATAAGGTATTTTTGAGAACAGAAAAATGTCGTAGGAAATTTACTTTTTTATTGAAAGTGTTTTAATCAATTGAATTAATTGAAACTTTCATAATCGCGAGCTTAAAAATAAATAAAAATTGAATAATAAAAGAATTAATAATTCTATTTATTATATAATACATTTTTCTTTCAACGAATCCGTTTAATCGATTATTGTAAAGATATATAATTATTTTTTAACGAAGTAAATAAATAAAATGTTCCTTTTTTTAATTTTGTATCGCTATAATAGTACGTAGATATTTCAAATAATCTTAACAAATGAATAATAATTATTATTACTGAACTTTTGAATAGATATATGGAAAAATTTATATGTGCTATATGAGATGCTGTATTGATAATTCAAAAAGAAAAAGGAAAGAAAAAAAAAGAAAAAAAAAATTGGAAATATTTTGTCGTAACAATGATGAAAAATATAAAATAAAATTTTCAGTAATTTCCCTTCGAATGCTTACGAATAATATATTCATTTTGTAAATAAATTTGCTTTATCGTATCCCATAAATGAGCTCATAATAAAAATAGATTCATTAAAATGTACCAATGTTTATACAGAATACAAATTTCAATTAAAATAATATGATGCTTTTCCAATAAAATAATATTCAATTTGAAATATATACATATATATATATATATATATATATACATATATATATATATATATATATATATATATATATATATATATACACACAAATAATACGGTTTAGAATCGTAATATATATTCAAATGAAATAAAATATATATTTTAAGAGAAAATGATTGATTTTATATAGATTGATTTAATATAGGAATACACACACACACACACACACAAGTAATACGATTTAGAATCGTAATATATATTCAAATGAAATAAAATATATATTTTAAGAGAAAATGATTGATTTTATATAGGATGATCTAATATAGGAAAATATATACACAGACACATGTACATATAGAGAGAAAGAGAGAAGAGAGAGAGAGATAGGAAAATAAAGTAAAATAGGATAAGGCAAGCCGATCATGGTCGATAACCATAAACGTTTGCCCTCGAAGTGACTTTAACTTCCACTCCGAAGCACTAACCACAAAGCCATAACGACATTTCAGCTGGGACTATGTGCACTCATTCGATTGGCTACGTAGCTCGTTCTATGGTTTATGGTATTGCAAGCGAACGCTAGAATATAGTCTAAAAGACCCGAAAGCACAATGATTTTGACTGTTAATCATCTCAAAATCGAAGCATTTCAAATGCTTGCGTAAGCATCGAAAATACGAGCCATCGTGTAATCATCTTCATTTCCAAAATTTTCTTTAACGTCCTACGACAATAATAATCTGATTTATGATACTTTCATATTATTTTCTACATATTTAGAAAGTAATTCGAATTGCAATGGAATTTAATTTTCGTTTCCTTAGTAAGAATCTTTCATCAGTTTTATCATTTTCTTTGTATTCTACTTTATTATAATAATTATAATACTGAGAGTCTTAACGACATGAAAATTTAATTAAATAACAGAACTATTAACGTCGGATTCGCAAAATAGTCAAAAGGATTTTTGTATAAAATGTTGTTACAAAATTATACACTTTAAATATTATTTCAAAATCATATTTTCATAAAAAATTATGATTTTATTTATTACATAGAGATTTACTTAGATATTTAAAAACATATGATCTATTTCTTAAATTTCTCTTTTCTATTTTATTTTTCTAATTATATCTTAATATATAAATATACCGGAATAATCGTCGCTGGTTTTAATGTTTTAAAAAATTGATAATAAAAATATTAATCGAATGTTTCTCTCGAACATTTTCCTGATATTACATTTACTTCACGTTAAATACCTAAAATCATATGACCTATCTTCTAAATTCCTACTTTCTATTTTATTTTTTTAATTATATCTTAATAGATATATTATATTAATAAACGAAATAATCGCCTGTGATTTTAATATTGCAACGTTTCGAAAAACTGATGATCAAAATATCGATCGAACGTTTCTCTCAGATATATTCTTGATATTACATGTACTTTTCGTTAAATATCACCTCAAAATCATATTTTCTCTCAACAAAACTGTTCCAATTATATCTCGATAAATAGAATATATATTAATGAACGAAATAATCGCCTGTGATTCTAATATTGCAACGTTTCGAAAAACTGATGATCAAAATATCGATCGAACGTTTCTTGATATTACATCTACTTCTCGTTAAATATCACCTCAAAATCATATTTTCTTTCAACAAAATTATTCTAATTATATTTCGATAAAAACAATATAAAAAGAATATATATATATTTAACGAAATAATCGCCTGTGATTCTAATGTTGCAACGTTTTGAAAAACTGACGATACAAATATTAATCGAATGTTTCTCTCGAACGTTTTCCTGATATTACGTTTATCCTGTTTCTGTCAGGTGCCAGCAGAGAACACGGTACAGCATCCACCTCTGGCTCCAATAAACTCCAAAGGTATACCAAACAGCCTTGGTTTACGTCTGGAAGCAGAACCAAGACACTTCGGTGGTGGTAGGCTGGTTAAGATCAAATGCATCGCCAAAGTCGGTTCTCATATGTACGAAGCTAAGAGGGAGGTCATGATGGCCTATGTGAACAACCAGAGGCTGAGTGCCGGTGATCTTCGCAGCAACAGAGCCTGTCGTAACGACGATCGATTTCTGTATGGTCCTCTGATCTTTTCGATCCTTTTGATCATCGTTGCAACGTGACCGTGCAGAACGTGAACAGAGTTATCCGCGAATCACGCTTTAACGCGTATTACGTCACGTCTGCTAGACGGATTCAGTGTCAGTCGTCCGATCCTTACGTATAATATTAACCTAGCCGTTAAGGTATTAGATGAGTGATCTACTATGATCCGAACGACGATGACTAATTTTTGTTACTTTCATTTCTTTTCTTTGTCTATCTCTTTATCTCTTTCTCTTTCTCTCTTTTTCTGTTTTTCTCTGTTTCTCTGTCTGTCTCTCTTTATCCTTTTGTTTCTTTATTTTTTTGTTTTTTTACTTTCTCTCTCTTTCTCTCTCTCTCTCTTTCTCTATCTTTCTCTTTCTTATTTCTCTTTTATTTTTCTTTTAATTTCATCATCAATCCGGAGTAAAAAAGTAAAGAAGCTTACCCAAACGCTTTTCTTGACTGTCACATAAAACCTCGTTATATCGTTGACTTACAATTATTTTCTGAACACTCGAATTATCTGTACTTATTATTAGAGATATGTCAATAACTTCATATATATGTATATGTGTATATTTTGATTTATTATTAATTAATTTATTTATTTATTTAAAAAGGTACCGATAGGTCGTTTTACTTATACGTTTATTATATCGATTCAAATCAATTTCTATTGTTAATTTTAATAAGTAAAAAAAAAAAACAAAAAAAGAAGAACTCGACGATTTCGACAGAGAGAAAAAAAAACGTTTTAATTCGTCGATAATATCCCGTTGGCATATTTTAAACGACTTCACCAATGAGATTTCTTTTCCTTATCAGTCTATTAAATCCTGATCCTCCTAACGAGTTCTAGAACGACCGAAAGCTTCTTTAAACTTTCTTATAGTAGAACGAAGTCCGATCATTTTCTTGCCTTTACTCGTCGAAGCTTAAAAGTTACAACGGTTGTCGGTTAGCTTGTTCGGCAAAATCTGATATCGATTATTTGTCGATTGTCGTTTAATAATGTCACCAATTTTCGACGAAATAATAGAAAATACGAACCGCGCGAAACGAAACGAAACGAAACGAAACGAAACGAAACGAAACGGAATGAAACGAAACGAGACATATCGTTGCACCCGAACGAGCGCAAAACAGCGACGATAAATAAATTCATTTAAACCCGACATTCGATTACTTTGCGCAATTAACAGACATTTTTTGTAGAATTTGTTTAGAAAAATTTTTCCATGAGCCACCATTAAGTAGAGGACCATTGGAAGGAAGAGGATGAAGAGTGCGAGCGAGAACTGAGAGGAGAGAAAAATTGGAAGAAAATTACACGCATGATATTTATTTGAAAAATTATAACAATTTTGTATATCGCTAGATAGAAAGAGAAACAGAGAGAGAGAGAGAGAGAGAGAGAAAGAGAAATACATTTTCTCTTCTTTATTTCGAACTAATGAAACCGGACTCGTAGAGAGTAATTATCGACTTTTTAAAAATGTTCAGTGTAAGAGGGTGAGGAAAAAGAGAGCGAGGGAAAGATAAAAAGATATATATATATATATATATATATATATATATATATATATAGAATCAACCCTCCTATAACACGGTTAATTCGTTTCGTGTTATATCGAAATTGTGTTAAAAGAAATTGTGCTATATTGGAGAAGAATTGTACAAGTTTATTAAGTCGTGCCACACACATAGACACACGGACATATATAAACATATATCAAAACGACGTTATAGGAATATCGTGTTAAACAAGGTTTCTTTTATATGTTGGAATATTTTTCACCGTGTTATATAGAAACCGTATTTATTTTCGGAGTAGC